>NC_043968.1:3436196-3444822 GCF_902148855.1 Sphaeramia orbicularis | reverse complement strand
AATCTGTCCTGAAGATAAGGATTGACTGACCCTCCTTCACTCGTTCCACCTTCTTGTTGTTTTCAGACAGTTTCAGTTTTCTGTTCGCTGTGTTTGGATCCAGGGTGAGTTCACAGAAATCTGATGGACAGAAGAAAACAATCCAGCTGCAGTTATTGATCAGTGATCAGCTGATTGACTGACAGTCTGATCACATGACTGGGTTCAATTCAACTGTTATTGATGGATGGATCATGTGTGAGTCTGACTCTGATCAATACTGATCAATAACAGATCAATCCAGTGTTTTATAGACAGATCTGTTGTTTCTGAGCACATTTTCACCAACAGACGTTCAATAAAAACACAGTGGATTGGATTTTCCTGTTTGATTTTCCTGATCAGAAACAGCAGATTCAACATTTCTAAAGGACTGGATTTTCCTTCTTTGTCAAACAGAAAATCAAATGGTATTGAACAGATTTTCAGTTCTTGACACAAACACAAAGAATGGGACAAATGATGGATTTGAGCCCCAGGTTTGGATCAATTCAATATGTGAACCATTAAAGGAAGTGTTGAAAAGAACAAGTGAGTGGAAGTGTCCAAATGTGTGCATGGATTTGATCAGAGCATCATCCAAACAGTCCAGAGAGAGCTGGATGGAGCTGACACACAAAACCATTCTGAGGTTTATGAGCAGGAATCTGCATTGAGACAACTAGAGGATGGAGCCAGTGTTCAACATGAAGGTTGAATGTTTGTGTCATGGTTTGGACTGGGCTCACATGTCCCAACAGCTTCAGGGCTCCCATCAAATGTGTGTGTTTACAATCATGTTGACAGCAGGAAACAAACCAACAACACAAATGGACCAGTGAAGGACGGCCCACTGGAACCAACTGGTTTATGGATCCAGCACAGGACTGAAATGTGGAAATGGACTAAAAACACAGATGGGACAAATGTTGGATTGAGTTGATGAATCCAAATAGAAGAGACTGGACCCAACCACAGACTGGAATTGCTTTGTTTTAGGAGTGCTAGTATTTTGTGTTTGCTTGAATTGTTGTTGTTTTTGTGGCTTTAATGGTTTTTGTGTTGATGCAGTGGTTCAGACAGACGTTCAGAATGAAATCCATCCATGTTCAGATGGAGAATGGCCCCTGGATTATTGTTTGTCCATTTCATTCTTTGTCCCACAGTGACAGTACAGACTGTAAATGTGCAGAAAGACACTAGAGCTCTGATCTGCACTAAATAGTCTGGGACTGGACCTGAGGACTCACTGCTCAGGGTATGTGGGTCCATGTGGTACCAGTCCTGACCAATCAGCTATCAGCTCATCCTTCCACTAAACTGACTGTCTTCATGAACACCTCAATGTTTACAATGTGGAACCAGGTCCCAGTTTGGGTTCAGGTTGCTTTCAATCCATCTAATCAAATCACACTTACACTCCTGACCTGGTGTCAACCATCGGACTCCAGCAGGATCCAACCTGAAAGGAGGAGGAGGGTCAGAGGTCAGCTGGAAACATGGACATTCCATCACTGTGATCCACTGAAGCTTTTCTGTTCACATCCACTAAATGGTTCCTTCTGAATCACTGACTGAGTGTGTTTGTCTGTGAACATGGGCTGGACCTTCATACAGGATGGATCCCAGCTCTGACAGATGGTTCCTGTCAGCTCTACCTGTTCTATCTGCCATTATCTGTGGATGCATCAGCTCAGTCCATACCTGACAGTGTCCAGTCTCCAGTGTGGATCCTCCACTAGAGCACACAGCTCCTGTCCTGAGGCTCCTGGATGGTTGTAGCTCAGGTCTAGCAGTCTGAGATGGGACGGATTGGACTGGGGCTGAGACCAGAGAAGAACATCCTTCCTCTGTGATCAGACATCCTGACAATCTGCAACACAAAACATCACATCCATCAACTGAGGATGGAGATGAGTGGAGTTGGAGTCATTGAACAGAGTCTGTGAATGCATGGGACTTCACCAACAGGACTTCAATGTGTAAAGTCTATGAGTTCCAGACTCTGAACACAGTTGAAGATCAGTAGAACTGGTCTGGAGTTCAACACAAACAACCACTGACAAGTTCAATCCATCCAACAACTGCAGACAAACATTGAAATGATGTGTTGTGTTCTGTGTTGAACCCTGACCTGAGAGTGTCCAGTCTGCATCCTGGACTCTTCAGTCCATCTGACAGGATCTTCACTCCTGAATCCTTCAGGTCATTGTTGCTTAGATCCAGATGTGTCAGACTACAGGACTGGGATCTGAGAACTGAGGACAGAGCTTCACAGCTTCTGTCTGACAGGTTACAGCCACTGAGTCTGGACAAAACAAAAGGCATGAGTATAAAGTTATTGATCTGCTTGAAATGATAGATCCATATTTGAGATGTTTGATCCAACTGTTTGTTCTCACAGAGCTTTGTTGGAGGCTTTGACCACTGGCAGCAGCCTCAGAAGAACCTCCTCTGAACCACAGTATTCCTTCAGGTCAAACACATCCAGGTCTTTTTCTGATGACAGTAAGATGAAGGCCAGAGCTGACCACTGAGCAGGAGACAGTTGTTCTGTGGACAGACGTCCTGATCTCAGGTACTGTTGGATCTGATCCACCAGAGATCCATCCTCCAGTTCATTCAGACAGTGGAACAGGTTGATGCTTCTCTCTGCAGACACATTCTCTGATCTTCTTCTTGATGTACTCTACAGTTTTCTGGTTGGTCTTTGAGCTGCTTCCTGTTGGTTTGACCAGACCGTGTAGGAGACTCTGATTGGTCTGCAGTGATAGACCCAGGAGGAAGCGCAGGAACAGGTCCAGGTGTCCATTTGGACTCTGTAAGGCCTGGTCCACAGCGGTCTGGTAGAACCGGACAGGTTTGACCTGATAGTTTAGACCAAACAGATGTTTTGTTGTTCTGACGCAGATTGACTCCAGTGTTGGTGAAGGTCTGATGGACATGAAGAGCAGCCAGAAACTCCTGGACACTCAGATGGATGAAGCAGAACACCTGGTCCTGGTACAGTCCGCTCTCCTCTTTGAAGACCTCTGTGAACACTCCTGAGTACACTGAGGCTGAGCTGATATCGATGCCACACTCTGTCAGGTCGGATTCATAGAAGATCAGGTTTCCTTTCTTCAGCTGCTCAAAGGCCAGTTTTCCCAGAGACTCAATCATCTTCCTGGTCTCTGGACTCCAGGGTAAATCTTTCCAAGACTTCCATCATACTTGACGTTCTTCAGTTTGGCCTGAACCACCAGGAAGTGGATGTACATCTGAGTCAGGGTCTTGGGCAGTTGTCTTCTTTCTGTGCTCTTCAACATATTCTCCAGAACTGTAGCAGTGATCCAGCAGAAGATTGGGATGTGACACATGATGTGAACGCTTCGTGAGGTCTTGACGTGGGAGATGATTGTGTTGGTCTGTTCTTCATCTGTGAACCTCTTCCTGAAGTACTCCTCCTTCTGTGGGTCAGTGAACCCTCTGACCTCTGTCACCATGCCATGAAACTTCAGGGATCTGATTGGCTGCTGCAGGTCGTGTGGTTATCCAGAGGCGAGCAGAGGGAAGCAGGTTCCCCCTGATGAGGTTCATCAGCAGCACATCCACTGAGCTGGACTCTGTCACATCAGTCAGGATCTGAGTGTTGTTGAAGTCCAGAGGAGGTCGACACTCATCCAGACCATCTAAGATGAACACCACCTGGTGGTCTTCAAAGATCCAGATTCCTGCTTCTTTGGTTTCAGTGAAGAAGTGCTGAACCAGTTCCACCAAGCTGAACTTCTTCTGTTCAGCACATTCAGCTCTCTGAAGGTGAATGGAAATATGAAGTGGATGTCCTGGTTGGCTTTGTCTTCAGCCCAGTCCAGACTGAACTTCTGTGTGGACACTGTTTTCCCGATGCCGGCCACGCCCTTTGTCAGCACCGTTCTGATTGGCTGATGTCTGTCAGCTGGTGTTTTAAAGATGTCTTACATGTGATGGTTGTTGGTGGTCTGTGTGGGTTCCTGGATGCTGTTTCAATCTGTCTGACCTCATGGTCCTGGTTGACCTCTGTAGCCTCTCCCTCTGTGATGTAGAGCTCTGTGTAGATCTGGTTCAGGAGGGTTTTGGGGATTCCTGCTTTAGCGATGCCCTCAAACACACACTCAAACTTCTCCTTCAGCTTAACCTTCAGTTTTCGCCGACACCGTCAATGCTCTCTGTGTGAAGACAAAGAAGACAATTCAGAGGATGTTCCAAACACAAATGGAAGGGGAGTGTTCCCATTTCTAGTGTGTGTGTGTGTGTGTGTGTGTGGGGGGGGGGGTAATATCAAATACCACATTAGCCCTGATTTTCTGATGCTACAAGATGTTCTAAACACTCCGTGTAATTTTTTTTAAATTTTCGTCCCCCCCCACACACACACACACACACACACACACCCTGAAAATTACTGTAACTCTGAAAATCCAACTTTCACAGCTTCTGCACTCTTTGTGCAGTGCATGTGTAAATATGTTGATGATGGGACATTTATGATCTTGTCAGTGTCTTATTGTATGGTCAGAGTACTTTGTACTATGAACAGTCTAATGTCAAGGTCATGTTGTAGGTTAAAGGTCACCAAAATGCCTAGTTTTTCAATAATTCAGACCATTCTGACATTTATCTATCTGTCCTCAGTTCTCTTCCCTCTGGTTTCCTGGGGGGATCCCCCAAGGCCTTTGGCCCTTTCAGAGCCACATTAGAGACTAAATATTGCAGCATGTACATTCCATTTGAATTTGCTGCCATTATTGTGGAGGGAAACACTAGCACACATTTTGGTGGGAATCACTAACAGTCATTCATTCATTCATTTTCTGAACCCGCTTTATCTTCACTAGGTCACTTGGAGCCTATCCCAGCTACTTATGGGTGAAGGCGGGGTTCACCCTGGACATGTGACCAGTTCATCACAGACTGAACATATAGAGACAAACAATCACTGTCACATTCACACCTATGGGTGATTTAGATTAACCAGTTAACCTATCAGAGCATGTGTTTGGATGGTGGGAGGAGCCAGAGTACCCGGAGAGAACCCACGCAGACACGGGAGAACATGCAAATTCCACACAGAAGGTCCCACCCCCCATGGACTGGTGTTGAAATGGAACCCAGGACCTTCTGTCTGTGTGGCACCAGGTCTATCCACTGCACCACTGTGTCGCCCACAACAGGACATATACTGTACATGTAAATGTCAAAGTCATGTGAAACTACCGTTTGTTATTTTTGACATGTCTATATGGAGAATACATTATGTAAATAGTTGTGTTTAATATGTCTTATTGAATGGAAGTTGTTTGTGGTAAATAGATGTGTGATGTTTGGGTGACCTCTGACCTATAATTTGACCTTAACTCTACACCTTTTGTAGTGCAAAGCACTCTTAAGACATGACATGTCACAAAAAACATTTGGGCCCAGGATGAGCAGATTGTTACATTGTACTTCATCAAAAGTGAAGAAGGTTTGAAAGTTGCCAAAAAACCTATGTTTTCAGGGTTGAAAAAGTAATTTTCGGGGTGGGGGGTTTGGATGAAAATTTCCAAAAATTACACAGGAGTGCTTAGAACATCTTGTAGCATCAGAAAATCAGGGCTAAAGTTGAATCTGAAAATTTTCCTGAAAAAGCCCCCCCACCCCCACTTCTAGTATCATATCATTCTGTTCCAGATTCTGTGTGTATTCAGGTCCAATCATTCATTTCCTCTCATTAGATCAGTTTATAGTTCATGTGTCTTCTGTCATATCCATGACATTCACCTGGAGGACAGTAGAGTTGAACTGTTCAAGTATGTTCATCATGTGTATTTGTACATGAAGAACCCTTCAATGTCTTCAATAATCAATTATTCAAACAAACTAAATCCACTTATTAACAACACTTTGTCCTCTCTGTAGTTTTCTATCATCATTAATCTTTAATCCTGAATATCATCTTTGTTCCTTTGGAATGTCCTTTAAACCCTTTTATCTACAACAAACACAGCTGTAAAAATATTCACAGTCATGTCGGCAGTAGTTTCATCAGTTTCATCCATTTGACTTCAGTCACTGTTTTTCCTCTGATTCAAACTCTACACATGGACGTCATCCATCAGGTTCATTCATGTCCATTTAGTCAAATACCACTAGGTAGTTCAATGAGAAAGTCAACTGTATTTAATAGGAATGACTCAGTTATTCTCACATGTCCGTATTTGGACACTACAGTGTTATGACTGAGACCAAACATATGTTAAGGTCCCGGTTTCGTAGAAGGAAACTGTTCTGGAGCTGAAAATGACCACTGGAAAAACGGTCCAATCCCACAGTGAAAGAATAACAGCTGATCTACTGGAGGTTTCCAGGACTGAATGAGGACCTGCTTGGACTAGAAGACTGTGGTGAAAAGTGTCCTCCTTCCACTTGGTGTGTTCACCTGTGTGTTTTCAGAGTCTCTTGTGTCTTTGACTGTAGTTGAACCTTTCCAACAGACTGACAGCTGCTTCACTTTCATTTGAGATCCACAGGAAAAGGTCAGTCTGTCGACAGTTACCTTTAAAAGACCACATCTAAGGAAGGCTTTGACACACAGTTAAATCTGGACCAAACGGTCACTTGGCATGAGGTGGAAAAAGGTCAACGGTCACTGAGACCTCACAAATCACATTGGTGAGAATGACTGTGAACAAGTGAGAAAACTACATGAGTGGATTCTGATAGAACAGCTGATTATGTTTTAGTTTATATTATCTGTCCATTTGATCCAGTAATAATAATAATAATAATAATAATAATAATAATAATAATAAATAAAGCTTAATGTTGTGTAATACAGTTCTGCTTCATCCACAGTTTGAATTGACTGTTTTTTTTAGTTTGACTAAACTCTGTGTTGAGTTCTTAGATTTTTGACTTCTCCAAACCCAGATGACGACTGCCTTCACAGATTGAACTGATCTGTAAACTGATGCTCTGAGGGGTTTGAATGTTACCAGGACAGACTCTGAATATTCACAGAATTCTACTGGGTCTGAACGGATGGAAACAACATGACCACTGTCCTTCTGTTTAATGTGTCACAGGAATGAAATATGGAACCTCTTACTTATTAATGACTGACCTTTAGATCGTAGGATGCCTTCTGGAAGTTTCTGCACCAGATCAGTCCTGCCCATCTTCTCCAGAACCCTTAAGGTGACTTTCTGAGTATTTGTGTAGTGGGTCTGGACCGTCAGACGTACTGTGTCTATCCGGTCTGCGTTCTCCAGTTTACTCACTGGGATTCGTGGTTTTCATTTCCAAGTGAAACTTGAACTTTTTAAACTCATCATCTTTCAAATCCTCCAGAATTTTCAACAGACTTTCTTCAAGTGCTGCCATCTGTGTTTTCTGTGAAGATCCAAAAGAACATGTTCACCTTCAACAACCAGGGCCTGTATTCCTAAAGGTTCTTAGTGCAAAGAGTTGCTCCTAGTGGCAAATTCTAAGAAATTCTTAAAACCATGATGTTTTCTTAGAATTTCCCCTAAAAATGAAGAGTCGATCCTAGTAAAGATAAAAGCTATTCCTAAAGAATCCTAGCCCTTAAGAGAGCTCCTAAGATGAGATCTGTTCAGAGCAGGAAGAGGACTTTAAGGGGAAGAGGAGTTCCCTAAGCAGAGGACCAAATGGAAGAGGCAGGAGGGAGATTCTGCAAACCCTGGATGACAGTGAATTAATGAAACGGTACAGATGGCACTGTAAAAAAAAAAAAAAAAAAAAATGGTAGTATTCCGGCAGCAGGGGTGCCGAAAAAATGGAAAATAACCATTTCATAAAATATGTTATTTTCCATAACTAAAAAACAGCTTTTTGCCCTAACTTTACTTGAGATTTCGCATATTTTTTTGACTTTTTAATGTTTAAGGATATTTACATGTATTAAAACAATCAAATTACCAATAATATATATATAAAATTTTCAATGAGACTCAGTTGTCCAATCCACTGATAAAAACTGTATTTGGACAGTTTATCAGTGCTTATACATGTTATACATTCACAAAAATACATTTATTCAACAGTTTTGATGTGAAACCTCCTGTAATTACACAAGATATTGTCAATTAACAAACAAGTCTGGTTCAACTGACAGAACAAATACTTCTGTTACGGTTAATTGTCAGTAATTTTATCTTGTTTTATTTATTTTTTTACAGTATTAAACTTTAAATTATCAGTTTAATCTCATAAATAGAAAAGAAATATTTGTGAAATTACATACATTTGCAAATGTATTTTAACTATTTTTCGTGAAAAAAGAAAAAATTCTTTTAAAAAACTGAAATTTTATGGTTATTCAGTTACAGTTTTGTTGTGTTATTTTACATTTGACGTGTAAAATCAGTCTATTTTTATCATTTTGTTGATATTTCCTGTATCTTAAAATACAGGAAAAATCTGTAAATAAATGGTGAAAATTCTGTTAAATTACAGATTTTTTTTACAGTGTGAATCGTCCAGGAATCCTGTTTGTGGTTGATCTCATTCCAGATGCTCTTACTTCTCCAACCCAACGCCACAGTGCAACACCACCCAAATGAAAGTCATCTCCCAACACTGAGGT
>NC_043968.1:3170729-3436096 GCF_902148855.1 Sphaeramia orbicularis | reverse complement strand
GATCAGTTTCCAAGCCTGCTTCATAACATGGGGATTTTTTTTTTTTTTTTTCAGTTTTAGTTTAGATTTTTTGAGGAAGAAAGGCAAAAAATAGACACAGATGTTGTAACTGACCATAAAACAGTGGAATCACTTTACAATATGGTTAATGTGAGTTGATTTGATTGATTTGACTGATTGAATGTTAGTGCCCTGTTCAGGGTCAGTCCAGGTTGAAATCTTTGGAGGCCTCCATCTCTGATTTGCTTCATACGTTCATAAATGTTATTAGTCTAGTAAACCACCATATAAAACTTTAGTCACATAACTGATAACTTATCAGTTCTTGATATTTTGTTATTGTGCTATATAACGATGGAAGCTTAATAATCATTACTTTTCAACAGTAATGATAGATGCATGACATTTTCAGGAGGTGATCAAGGTCAAGCTATCTTCAACTTCTATAAAAGAACATCCACAGTTACAGTTATTTGCCAAGACTATGACAGTGTTATTAATTTCATGACATTCTGGTGTTTCTTTTAATCATTTCTGTTTTGTTTGGAATGTTGACTGGAATAACTGATATACAGCAGCATCAATAAAATAATGACTACCTGAGATTGGAACATTTGTTTAGTTACTGTTAAGACAATTATACCTAATGTAGACACTATATTCAAATTAATTCAAATTCATATTATCTACAGTTTAATAGACTAGACTGAGACTAAGTAAGTAAGTACATTTTATTGTATAGAGCACTTATCAACACTTATCATATCAAGAAATGAGGGGTACATCCACTAAGGCCCAATTTTTTTTCACGATATTCCAGCAGAGCAGACCCTCGCAATTATTGGTCTTAGGATCAAAATACAAAAAAAAACAAAAACCCCCAAATAAAAAGTATGGCAGACCAATGTCAGGTTCAACCCCATTTTGAGACTTTGCTCCCCGACTAAAAGGCAGAAAAACTAAAGACATGGTCTGAAAACCCACAGCTCATTCAAAGCCTGTGAAACAATAGGTCTGCAGCTGCTTTGGCACAGACTCAACAGAATTTAAGGGATTGGCACCGTCATTCACATAGTGTGGGGTACTGCTTAAAGGCTCCCCCCCCTCTAGTGTTGAGGTGGGTGTGGTGGATGACCAGCTGACACTGAGTCCATGTTCTATGCTGCGTTCCAAAGTGCCTGGGAGGTGGAATATATGGCACCTGGAGTTAAGTCCATCCACCTCAAAGCATTCCAGACCATCCATGTTGAACACAAACAAATATGGAGATGGCAGATCCAAGCTCCTATTTGTGTTGGTACTGAGACTGTGGACAGACAGTGTTCTCATATACGCAAACCAGATGGAAGACCACAAATGACACATGAGCTAATGATCAATTGTTTTGTTATCATTACGAACTTACACACATGTTGTCGCAGTGAGGTCGGCGTACTTCGATCTGGTCCCACTTTGCAACTAGGACCTCCAGCTTCGACAGGCGTTCCAATGCATTTTATCTGGTTGGATGTCGGAATCTTCCGCCTCCCCACACTTTGGAATGCACCATTAGACCACGTGTAGGATTCTACGATTTTAGCAACTGGGAAATGTCAACGGAACATGACTTCAGACAGAATCATTTCAAATACTCAAACCAGGGCTGAGCATCAAAGCAACGTGACATCACGACTCACATAAACAAACAAACCACTTTGAACTGGCATTAATTGATGTGTTTTCTGTTCGCATTATAAGCTTTCCACGTGCATGTCCACGCCAGAGGTTGCACTAGACATTTTTATTGTATGTCATTTTGACGGACAGAGTCATAAAAATTCCGTCTTAACATTATTATCTGTCATTTCAAATTTTTATTTTTAATGATAATGAGATATATTAGTAGTATTTAATGTTCAAAAACATCTCAATGATGCAGCAGCTGTAGTTGCTGCTGGCTGATAACCAACGTGATATCACGACTTGCATAATTAATACACCACTTTTATTTGGTGTGTTATCTGTGGACATTCTAAACTTCCTTGTGTTTGTTCACACAGTGTCAAATCCAATGCACTGAGGGTTAGGGTTCAGGTTATGTGAACCAAAGATCTGGGCACAAATTGACATGCCATCAAATAACACATGAAAGGTAGAAAATGCGTACATATAGAACACCAAATGGCCATCAGAACTGGTGTATTCCTGCTTGTCCGTCATCCTTCATCTCATCAGTCCCTCTTTTTTCAACCTCGTTTATCAATGCCATCACATTTACTGGGCTTTCTAAAATAACTAAGGAGACTCAGCTGTCTGCACATTTGGCACTAGCAAAGAAGCATCTAATTTTGGCTAAGTCAGCTAAACAATGACACAAGACTGATTAATATGCACACTGGCACCAACACTGGACAGGGGTCTACTACAGGTGAACTAACGGGGGAGTCATGTGATACAGTACTGCTGTTGTATTCAGTGTAGAGGTGAACAGTGGTGCTGTTGGTTCTATACAGGTAGGAGGCTGTTATGGAATGTTTGATGACTTGTTCAGAGACAGACAGACCAGCGATCCTGCAGCAGGTTCTGTTTCACAGTGTTGTGTGAACTTTCTTGGTAGATTACCCTCAGTATTTTAATCTGTCAAATGGCCGACGGCCTTCAAAATTTTATGTCATTTTTTTAAAAATCCATCAATGACGGAATATTTTCAGTTACGCGACCTCTGGTCCATGCTGCGTCTAACACCACACACTGAGGGTTAGGGTTATGTGAACTGGAGATCTTGGCGTAAACTGACATGTGATCATATGGCGTTGAATAACAAAATAACAAATGACAAAAATGCGTACGTATAGCAGCCAATGACAGAAGAACTGGTGTGACATACAACAGCATTTCATGAGATCAGTGTGGATCAAAGAGCTGGACTACAGTAGGTCTGTAAACAGAAGGAAATGAAACGTGTACGACACCAGATTAAAATATGGACTGAGTCCATTTCAGTGGGACATGTAATAGACGGATCCAGATATGCTTTGAATGAGCCGCACAGACTCAACAGTTTGAGCATCATGTGACCAAAACACCACAAACTGTGGGATTTGACAGACACACCTGTCCTGGTTTGTGTTCCTCTGAACAGCTGAGTTATTTCACAGATATGAGGACCTCCTGTTGGAGGATCAACACACTGACCTTTGACCTCTGATGTCACCCTCAGGGGTCAAATCTAAACCAATCAGCTGTCATGTCCAAATAAACCACATGTTCAGGTTTGAGTCCAGACCCTGAAACCTACAGAACATTAGAGTCATTAAAGGTTCTAGGCAGGTTTCCAGTGGAGAACATGAGCAGTGAACAGTCAGAATCACAACCTGATGTTTATATTTTATAGGTGATTGAACGTCTCCTCTGGTCATGTGACCTCTGGTCATGTGACCTCTGGTCTGGACCAGTTTAGTCCTTCAGCTTTGAATGGAAATCTGAGAAACCATCATCACATGGTGTTGGTCAGACTGTAAACCAGTAGACTAAACCAGTTCATCTTCAACATTTCCTGTTGGATTTTCTTCCTAGACTCTGAGGATCAGCTGTGCTTGTCCTTCCCTTCAGGTCTCATCATCAGCTCCAGGAGGACATCTAGTGGTCTGACAGTAGAACTACAGCAGAACAACACACATGGATCAGCCATGACACTTCAACTCACACTCACCACAAACACCTTCATGAAGTCACATCTACATTAAACACACACCATATGAGATGTGGGACACAGGTCTTGGTCCAAACCCTGAGTCTGGTTTATCTGTGACCTGCTGGTCCACATGGGACTCTTCTCCATCATAGAACCACGTCTCAAACTCTGCTGTTTTCAGGGTTTGTCGTGGACTGATGTGGATTCAGCAGAATGGATCAGTATGAGGACAGAGAGGAGGGAGCCCCTCCCCCAAAGACCACCTACAGGACCCCCTCAGGACCTGAACCTGGATTTGACAGACCCCCCAAAGCTCAGAGGTAAGACCACCATCTAGATCTGTCCTCCACTGTTCTCCATGTCAGAGCTCAGCACTAAAACCACTGACATCACTGTTCACAGACCTGGACTTGGACTAGGACCAGGACCTGGACCTGGACCAGGATCAGGACCCAGCTGTGTGTCCATGAAGAGTACTGACTCCAAGGGCATTATTGTTGACTTCCAACAGGATGGTTCATCAGAGTCAGTGTAGGTGGTCCTCATTCAGACCTTTAGACCCCAGTGCCACACTAAACCACTTGTATGTAAATGTTGATCCGACCACAGACTCTATGGATGAACGGATCCTCCAGGACTCAGCAGGAAACTGGGTTTGGGTTCCCTCATGTGATGTAGAGTGTGTGTGTTCCTCTTCAGTTTTCAGTGCCATGTTTCCATCCAGTTGTAGGTCTATCCATCAGCTGGGTGCAGATCTGATGGTTGTCTGTGGACACACGGGTCCAAACAGTCTGTCATTAGATTCACCTGGTTGGACTGAAGAACATCTGACCAACAAATACAGGAACTCCATTAGTGATTTAGACTCAATTATTATTCATCACCTGATGAACGTAGAATGAACTCAGTGATCCTGATCGAACGGATCTTTGATCTGTGAGTTTTCTGATCAATTCAGACTTTATTGATCTTCAGTGTATTGATCATTTTCTTATTGTTTCTGTTTTCCTGATGATCAGGAATCCATCAGAGACCACAGTCCTCTGGACCTGATCCTGGACCCAGTTGTGTGTCCTTCAGGAGTGACCGGTCCATGTCATCACCACCAGACTTTTCCACAGAGACGTAAGTTTGATGTAAAGTTGGATGTGTCGACTGTTTCTTAAATCTATATGAACCCTTTCATGCATACTGGTCACTCCAGTGGACAGTTCTTCTGCAGCTGTTCTCTTGTATATTCTGGAGTTTTGTTGTTTTATTTGCATTATGAGCCAACACAGTGAACGCTTATGCATCATCTCATACACTGACATTCAGACCATTACTGGAACTGTGCTGTTCTCTATAAACCTGATCTGCACTCACATGTTTAGTGGAAACCAACTGGTCATTTTTAGACTGTAATTAACAGTTTAATCAAACAAATAGGTTTTTTTTTTTGCATATTATCTCCATGAAGTGAGTATAACTAGTATTAGACTATGATCAAATGTGAGAAAACATCAGATTAGCTGCATGAAAAATGTTTTTATTTCCTAGTTTTCACACAGTATCACTTCCTGTTATTGTGTTTTAAATCCATGTTTCTTTGCTTTAAATTAAACCATAGTGTCCAGCTGATAGTGGACATGTTTGGAACTCCACTAAAAATAAGTTCATTAAAAACATTTCAGTCACATTGTTTTTTTTCATGCCTAAAGACGAATTAAAACACTGAGGAAAACAAATCTTGACTAAGGTTCTTCTAATTCATGCATCAAAGGGTTAATATTGACTTAGTTTGAAGGTTTTAGAAGGGTTCAATTTTCAGATTCTTCACATCATTTATTGTCTAAAGGTTTCATGAGTATAAAATAGACGTTAGAACTGCTAACCACACTGATGTTCCCTCTGACACAGAGGCGTCTCCATGGTTACTGACCTTCTGCATTCTGATTGGCTGACAGGTGTCCCTTAGTTTAGTCTTAAAGTGACTGTTCAGTAAATGTTCTTCAGTGTCTGAAATGACATTTCTGTGACTAAACTCAGTTCAGTCCTGCTGCCATGATGTGTCTGATGGGGATCCTGATCAACTGAACTCAACTAAACCTGTTGATCAACTCAAACAGTGAGTGTGAAGCTCTGGAACGACGAGCCGCTGTTAACATGTTCAACATGAGGAGAACTGGATTGTATTATTGAAGGACAAAGGAAGATGTTTAAAGACAACTGCTTTAGTCTGGACAGAAGGGGGAAAGGAACAACACAGGTTTCAGTTAGGGACAACTATTTATTCAAGTACTTCTAAAATGATTCAACTGTTGGTCGGTGTACGTCTATGATGAGGGATTTGTGCCCAGCCGTGGGAGCCGGGTTTCTGCGCCGTCTAGAGCTCCAAACAGAAGCCGAATATGAAGGAAATACTGAATATAGCAGGAGTTTGGACGTGTACCGACAGAAAAGGATTCATATAAAACTGATAAATGCACAGTAGACACAAACTTACCTGTGTGGTGTTCCTGGGGGAATGGTCTGTGGGCCCAAACAGTCCCTGGGGGCTTGATGGACCAGTTCTAGATCCACCCAGGTGATGCACACACAGGTGAGTTTGAGCAGGGCTTTGAGCTTGATGGTTTCATATAAATATTCATTCTGTATTTGCTCTGGTATTTTAGTGTTGGATAGTCCTGTTGTGTATGTATATATATTTATGTAGAGTATAGTTTGGGTTTTGGTCCTGGATCATTCACTGTTTTATAGCTTGTGTGTGTAAATGCTTGTATAGTTGTTCTATCTCCTTCCACTGGAGGCAGCACTGTGTACAAAAGCCTCAGTTGTCTCAGTTTTTCTTGGGTTGGTTGAGTATGGTGTGGAGTGGGTTTGAGTTGATGATGGATGGCCTGTTTTGGTTCATGTTTGCTGATGATGTATTGAAATTAAAGCTGAAGGGTAAAAACCTTCAAGTGCTTTGGACTGAATTCAGTTTTCCACTGTTTTTGACGCCTTGACCAGCTTGACCAGCTCCAAACTCACTCACAGTGGATTCTCTGGGATCAGCAGGACCAGGACACCTTTCCCACTACAGGGGTCATGTGACTCATGTTGTGGTCCAGGTGTGTCCACCTGTTGGTGTCAGTGTGGACAGACATAATGTGAGCTCATTGTTGATGTTTGGTCCACAGAGTGGAGCAGCAGAGCTCAGAGGTTCCCACTGGTCTACAGGATCAGACTCAGCTGGACTCCATATTTCAGGTGTGTACATGTCCAACATCTACTGGTCCATATGTCCTGCTGCTGGTTTCAGACCAGTGGACGTCACTGTGTCCAACATGGACCTGAGCTTTGGTCCATGGCTGGAGTTTGGCTCTTCCATCATGTTTTGTGTTCCAGCTGCTGGAGGAGAACATCTGCACTTTTGTCAAGAACCAACTGAAGAAGTTCCAGCAGGTTCTGAGTCCAGATTACCCAGAATGCTTAGAGAGTCCGAGTGATGAGGATGAAGAGCAGAGGAGGAGCTCCGAGGCTTTTCTGCAGATCACACTGAACTTCTTGAGGAGGCTGAAGCAGGAGGAGCTGGCTGAGCGTCTGCGCTGCAGTAAGACCATTCTGTCCAGATTGAACAGATGAAAATACTGGATTTACTGTGAGACTGATGGTTTGATCTGGGTCTGCATTCAGGAAGTCAGTCTGGAGTTCAGCAGCGGAAACTGAAACTTAACCTGCGGCAGAAGTTTGAGTGTGTGTTTGAGGGCATCGCTAAAGCAGGAAACCCCAAAACCCTCCTGAACCAGATCTACACAGAGCTCTACATCACAGAGGGAGGGGCTACAGAGGTCAACCAGGACCATGAGGTCAGACAGATTGAAACAGCATCCAGGAACCCACACAGACCACCAACAACCATCACATGTGAAGACATCTTTAAAACACCAGCTGACAGACATCAGCCATCAGAACGGTGCTGACAAGGGCGTGGCTGGCGTCGGGAAAACAGTGTCCACACAGAAGTTCAGTCTGGACTGGGCTGAAGACAAAGCCAACCAGGGCATCCACTTCATATTTCCATTCACCTTCAGAGAGCTGAATGTGCTGAAACAGAAGAAGTTCAGCTTGGTGGAACTGGTTCATCACTTCTTCACTGAAACCAAAGAAGCAGGAATCTGGATCTTTGAAGACCACCAGGTGGTGTTCATCTTAGACGGTCTGGATGAGTGTCGACCTCCTCTGGACTTCAACAACACTCAGATCCTGACTGATGTGACAGAGTCCACCTCAGTGGATGTGCTGCTGATGAACCTCATCAGGGGGAACCTGCTTCCCTCTGCTCGCCTCTGGATAACCACACGACCTGCAGCAGCCAATCAGATCCCTGCTCAGTGGGTGGACATGGTGACAGAGGTCAGAGGGTTCAAGGACCCACAGAAGGAGGAGTACTTCAGGAAGAGGTTCACAGATGAAGAACAGACCAACACAATCATCTCCCACATCCAGAGGTCCCGAAGCGTCCACATCATGTGTCACATCCCAGTCTTCTGCTGGATCACTGCTACAGTTCTGGAGGACGTGTTGAAGACCACAGACAGAAGACAACTGCCCAAGACCCTGACTGAGATGTACATCCACTTCCTGGTGGTTCAGGCCAAACTGAAGAGCGTCAAGTATGATGGAAGATCTGGGACAGATCCACACTGGAGTCCAAAGACCAGGAAGATGATTGAGTCTCTGGGAAAACTGGCCTTTGAGCAGCTGAAGAAAGGAAACCTGATCTTCTATGAATCCGACCTGACAGAGTGTGGCATCGATATCAGCTCAGCCTCAGTGTACTCAGGAGTGTTCACAGAGGTCTTCAAAGAGGAGAGAGGACTGTACCAGGACCAGAGGTTCTGCTTCATCCATCTGAGTGTCCAGGAGTTTCTGGCTGCTCTTCATGTCCATCAGACCTTCACCAACACTGGAGTCAATCTGCTGTCAGAACAACAAACATCTGTTGGTCTAAACGATCAAAGGTCAAACCTGTCCAGTTATACCAGACCGCTGTGGACCAGGCCTTACAGAGTCCAAATGGACACCTGGACCTGTTCCTCCGCTTCCTCCTGGGTCTATCACTGCAGACCAATCAGAGTCTCCTACACGGTCTGGTGAAACCAACAGGAAGCAGCTCAGAGACCAACCAGAAAACTGTAGAGTACATCAAGAAGAAGATCAGTGAGAATGTTCTGCAGAGAGAAGCATCAACCTGTTCCACTGTCTGAATGAACTGGAGGATGGATCTCTGGTGGATCAGATCCAACAGTACCTGAGATCAGGACGTCTGTCCACAGAACAACTGTCTCCTGCTCAGTGGTCAGCTCTGGCCTTCATCTTACTGTCATCAGAAAAAGACCTGGATGTGTTTGACCTGAAGGAATACTGTGGTTCAGAGGAGGTTCTTCTGAGGCTGCTGCCAGTGGTCAAAGCCTCCAACAAAGCTCTGTGAGAACAAACAGTTGGATCAAACATCTCAAATATGGATCTATCATTTCAAGCAGATCAATAACTTTATACTCATGCCTTTTGTTTTGTCCAGACTCAGTGGCTGTAACCTGTCAGACAGAAGCTGTGAAGCTCTGTCCTCAGTTCTCAGATCCCAGTCCTGTAGTCTGACACATCTGGATCTAAGCAACAATGACCTGAAGGATTCAGGAGTGAAGATCCTGTCAGATGGACTGAAGAGTCCAGGATGCAGACTGGACACTCTCAGGTCAGGGTTCAACACAGAACACAACACATCATTTCAATGTTTGTCTGCAGTTGTTGGATGGATTGAACTTGTCAGTGGTTGTTTGTGTTGAACTCCAGACCAGTTCTACTGATCTTCAAGTGTGTTCAGAGTCTGGAAGTCATAGACTTTACACATTGAAGTCCTGTTGGTGAAGTCCCATGCATTCACAGACTCTGTTCAATGACTCCAACTCCACTCATCTCCATCCTCAGTTGATGGATGAGATGTTTTGTGTTGCAGATTGTCAGGATGTCTGATGACAGAGGAAGGATGTTCTTCTCTGGTCTCAGCCCTACAGTCCAATCCGTCCCATCTCAGACTGCTAGACCTGAGCTTCAACCATCCAGGAGCCTCAGGACAGGAGCTGTGTGCTCTAGTGGAGGATCCACACTGGAGACTGGACACTGTCAGGTATGGACTGAGCTGATGCATCCACAGATAATGGCAGATAGAACAGGTAGAGCTGACAGGAACCATCTGTCAGAGCTGGGATCCATCCTGTATGAAGGTCCAGCCCATGTTCAAAGACAAACAGACTCAGTCAGTGATTCAGAAGGAACCATTTAGTGGATATGAACAGAAAAGCTTCAGTGGATCAGAGTGATGGAATGTCCATGTTTCCAGCTGACCTCTCTGACCCTCCTCCTCCTTCCAGGTTGGATCCTGCTGGAGTCCGATGGATGAAACCAGGTCCATGGAGATGTAAGTGTGATTTTTTATTAGATGGATTCAAAGCAATCTGAACCCAAACTGGGACCTGGTTCCACATTGTAAACATCTGAGGTGTTCATGAAGATAGTCAGTTTAGTGGAAGGATGAGCTGATAGCTGATTGGTCAGGACTGGTACCACATGGACCCACATACCCTGAGCAGTGAGTCCTCAGGTCCAGTCCCAGACTATTTAGTGCAGATCAGAGCTCTAGTGTCTTTCTGCACATTTACAGTCTGTACTGTCACTGTGGGACAAAGAATGAAATGGACAAACAATAATCCAGGGGCCATTCTACATCTGAACATGGATGGATTTCATTCTGAACGTCTGTCTGAACCACTGCATCAACACAAAAACCATTAAAGCCACAAAAACAACAACAATTCAAGCAAACACAAAA
The DNA here is from genome assembly GCF_902148855.1 of Sphaeramia orbicularis. Classification (NCBI taxonomy): domain Eukaryota; kingdom Metazoa; phylum Chordata; class Actinopteri; order Kurtiformes; family Apogonidae; genus Sphaeramia; species Sphaeramia orbicularis. Next base: position 3,425,570 of record NC_043968.1, on the reverse strand, counting down.
TACTAGCACTCCTAAAACAAACCAATCAAAGTCCATGGTTGGGTCCAGTCTCTTCTATTTGGATTCATCAACTCAATCCAACATTTGTCCCATCTGTGTTTTTAGTCCATTTCCACATTTCAGTCCTGTGGTGGATCCATTAAACCAGTTGGTTCCAGTGGGCCGTCCTTCACTGGTCCATTTGTGTTGTTGGTTTGTTTCCTGCTGTCAACATGATTGTAAACACACACATTTGATGGGAGCCCTGAAGCTGTTGGGACATGTGAGCCCAGTCCAAACCATGACACAAACATTCAACCTTCATGTTGAACACTGGCTCCATCCTCTAGTTGTCTTCAATGCAGATTCCTGCTCATAAACCTCCCAATGGTTTTGTGTGTCAGCTCCATCCAGCCTCTCTCTGGACTGTTTGGATGATGCTCTGATCAATCCATGCACACATTTGGACACTTCCACTCACTTGTTCTTTTCAACACTTCCTTTAATGGTTCACATATTGAATTGATCCAAACCTGGGGCTCAAATCCATCATTTGTCCCATTCTTTGTGTTTGTGTCAAGAACTGAAAATCTGTTCAATACCATTTGATTTTCTGTTTGACAAAGAAGGAAAATCCAGTCCTTTAGAAATGTTGAATCTGCTGTTTCTGATCAGGAAAATCAAACAGAAAAATCCAATCCACTGTGTTTTTATTGAACGTCTGTTGGTGAAAATGTGCTCAGAAACAACAGATCTGTCTATAAAACACTGGATTGATCTGTTATTGATCAGTATTGATCAGAGTCAGACTCACACATGATCCATCCATCAATAACAGTTGAATTGAACCCAGCGATGTGATCAGACTGTCAGTCAATCAGCTGATCACTGATCAATAACTGCAGCTGTTTTGTGTTTTCTTCTGTCCATCAGATTTCTGTGAACTCACCCTGGATCCAAACACAGCGAACAAACACCTCAAACTGTCTGAAAACAACAAGAAGGTGAAACTAGTGAAGAAGGTTCAGTCATATCCTGATCATCAGGACAGATTTGAGGACTGTGAACAGGTGATGTGTTCAACTGGTCTGACTGGTCGCTGTTACTGGGAGGTCCAGTGGAGTGGACGGGTTGAAATATCAGTGACTTACAGAGGAATCAGAAGGAAAGGAGACAGTTTAGACTGTATGTTTGGAGCAAATGATCAGTCCTGGAGTCTGTGGTGTGATGGAGGTGAATACAGGGTCTTCTATAAAAACGAATTCATAGTCCTCCCTCAGTCCTCCTCCTCCTCCTCCTCCTCTGGTACAGTCTCAGTGTATGTGGACTGTCCTGCTGGATCTGTGTCCTTCTACAGAGTCTCCTCTGACAAACTGATCCACCTGCACACCTTCAAAACCACATTCACTGAACCACTGTTTGGAGGATTTGGACTGTGGGAAACAGGATCCACAGTGTGTTTGTGTGATGTGTAGTTGTGTTGTGTTGTTGTGTAGTTCTGTTGTGTAGTTGTGAAGTTCTGTTTTGTCGTTGTGTTGTATAATTGTGTAGTTGTGTTGTATAGTTGTGTAGTGTATTTGCGTAGTTGTGTTGTGTAGTTTTGTAATTCTGTTGTGCAATTCTGTTATGTCGTTGTGTAGGTGTGTAACTGTGTTGTGTAGTTGTGTAGTTGTTTTGTGTTGTTCTGTTGTGTAGTTGTGTTGTGTATTTGTGTAGTTGTGTAGTGTCCATAAAATGGTTGTGTTCAAATCAGTGTCATTTGAACACAGTTGTGTGTGAGTTGATGCTCTACAAATACACAAACATTTAGAAACACCAAGAACATAAATCAGCCTCAGTTCTTCAACAGTTGTCTTGTTTCTTTGGATGCTTTCTATGTTTATAAAATTAGAAATGAATCCAACCAGTAGTTTGACAGAAGAATTGCTCATGAAGACGACGCCTCCACAATAACTCATCTGTGTGCATTTTTTCCACAGTGAGAGGATTAGGACTGTAGACTGAAAATGACAATTCCAGTAAAGGAGCGCATTTACAGAAGAAAGACAGAATGTTGCATCCAATTCTCTTTTTTCTCCATATATTCTCCCTTTATTTTGTGTCCATGTCCATTTGCATAAACAGCTGTTTCTCAGTGGAATTCCAGTCTTTGAGTCCTAAAGGCTCATGAGTGTCATGTGTGTGAGTCTTCCTTCATGGACACTTCAGCAGCTGAACACAAGAGGGCGCCGTCATCCTGTTCAAACACATCCACTCAGTCTGTGCATTTTCAATCCACATGTCTGTAGATTCCATCCAAAACTCCTGCTGTGTCTGCCACATATGAGGAGGAATTACTGCTGTTAAAGATCACACTCACACATGAGTCCATTTTATGGACTTGGACTTTGAACAAAGAGTGAATTCAGGTGAAAATCATCTGTTTTTTCACATGTTGATGCTTTTGTTTGAATAAATGCAGATCAAACTCAATCCTTTACTCATGCAGATTATTGTCCATTTTCATCAGATGTAAAATGACAAATAAAAGCATCTGAATTGAAGCTTTAGTTTGTGTTTTTTCTCAACATTAACAGGACACTTGTCAGTGACTTTTCCTTTTATCAGCTGATATTAAAGGTTTGGAGCCTCAGCCTTTTTTTTCACTCAGATAGTTCAATGCACCACATCTGATGTCCATCATTGTCTTATCTACTGATTCCATGGAGGATCAGATTTGTTGCTGCAGTTGTTTGGTCCGAACACTTTGTGCTTCAGACAGACTCCCCAGTGAGTCTGGAAAATGGACTAAACTGAGTACAGAGCGCTGATCCAGTTTCTAGTCCTGGAGGCTCCATCTGACAAACAGGTTTGTTTTTTTCCCTCAACTTTATTGAAAATATTCAGGTCTACAAAACAGACATTTTGAACAAACAAACATTAAGATGTCCAAAAGAAAAAGCATTTGAACAAATAAATTTAAGAAAAAAAGCATCGATTTAAAGACACAAGGCAGAATAGACAAATAATAGTATAAAAAAAAAACAATCTATGGAACACAAATAAATCAATAAATGCATCAGAGTTCAGTCTATTTGAACCCTTTCATGCACAGTGCTCACTCCAGTGGACAGTTCTTCTCCAGCTGTTCTCTTGTATATTCATGGCTTTGGTTCTTTTAGTTCCAGATCAGCCAACACAGTGGACACTCATGCATCATCCCATACACTGACATTCACACCATTACTGGAACTGAGCTGTTCCACACAAACCTGATCTGCACTAACAGCTTTGAGTGGAAATCCATTTCTAATTGTTATGAGACTGTAATTAACTGTTTTCTGAAACAAAAAGTTGTTTTTTTGTTTTTTTTTCCATATCCTCCTCAGACCCAGCAATGCAATGTGTCCTCTATAGGGGACAAAAGTTTGACACTTTCACTAAAATGCTGTCCATTACAAAGGACATTCCATTAAAAAATCAATCAATCAATAAAAATTATTTTTAAAATGTATCTGAAAAAACTTGCATTATGCAGTTTCCAATCAAGACAAGTTTTTAGTGTAAAAAAGCTAAAATTGTCAATTTCCTGGGTCTCAGAGGATATTATCTCCATGAAATGAGTAATAACTAGTATTAGAGTAGATAAAATGTGAGAAAACATCAGATTAGTGGCATTAAAAATGTTTTTATTTCATAGTTTTCACACAGTTTATCACTTTCTGATGATGAGTTTTAAATCCATGTTTCTTTGCTTCAAAAATTAAACACATGGTGTTCCAGCTGAGTGGACATTTTTGGAACTCCATGAAAAATAGATTCATCAAAAAAAATTCAATTGCATTGTTTTTTTCATGCCTAAAGAATAAAAACACTCAAGAAACAAAATATGGACTAATGTTCTCATAATTCATGCATGAAAGGGTTCAAGAATTCTTTATAAATTGTCAAAGTGCTAGTGCTGTTTTTGTTACAGATAAATTCTTTAGATTTAATATATTTTTCAAATTCCATCAGAAGATTTTAAAATGTGGGTGTTTTGGTATATTTATTTATGTGTATATGAATTTTTCCAAATAAAATGATCAAATTTACAACAAATTCTAAATTATGAATGTCATGTTCAAAATATGGAATTACATTTTCAGATGTTCTATTTATTTTTTCATGACTTTTAGATCTGATATATTTGTTCAGTTTCAGAGCAGAAGTTAGAAGAGTGTTCACAACAGTGTCCTGCTGTCTCCTACTTCCTTCTGATGGAGAAATGTGTTTTAGGTTTGCACTGTATTTACTCAGCCCTGAGTATTGTAAAGTGGAGCTGATGACGTTATTTATCTTGTTGCTTTTTTTTTTTGGGGGGGGGGGGGGGGTTGGTACGTTTGTATGGTTTGTTTGTATATGTTTTGTTTGTGTAGTTCCCTGTGTATGGGTACATGTTTGCGTAAGTGTATAATTTGAAATAAAGAAAAAAAATAAATAAAAAAAAGATTATTTATTTTGCTTAATTAAGTTTTTTTGGCTTAATTCAAGATTCTGTTGCTTGATTCAAGATTTTTTTTTGGCTTAGTTCAAGATTTTTTTTTTCCTTAATTCATGATTATTTATTTTGCTCAATTCAAGATTTTTTTTTGCTTAATTCAAGATTTTTTTTTGTTTAATTCAAGATTTTTATTTTTTTTTTGCTTAATTCAAGATTATTTATTTTGCTTAATTTTGCTTAATTTAAGATTTTTTTTTACCTAATTCAAGATTATTGTTTCTTTTCCATAATTCAAGATTTTCTCTTTTTTGTTGCTTAATTCAAGATTATTTATTTTGCTTAATTTAAGATTTTTTTTTTTTTTTTTCTCAATTCAAGATTTTTTTTCAACATGTACAAAAATCTGAACAACACAAACAACTGGAAACATCTTCAGAAAAACCAGTCCAATTGTAACAATATTCTGCCTCAGTTAATCAGTTTATCATTCACACATGTGCATTACAACTGACATTACAATTACAAATGCACAAAACATTTAATAACAGGCAGAATATTGGTTAAATTGCATTTACTTGTCTGAAGACATTTCAGGTTTTTCACATTTTTTGTAAAATAACAGTTTTTCATATAAACATTTTCATATAATTTTACTTTTTTTTTTTTTTTTTTACTCTAAAACAAAGATAAAATGTGCTGTTTTCATTCTTTCTAGTTTGAATATGAGAGTAATTTCCTGGTTCTGACCCACTTGAGATCTCATTGGTCTGTATGTGGAATCTGAATGGAAATGATTTGGACATCCTCCATTGTTCATATCTTCAGTGTCATTTTTGTAGTTCCCAAATTCCTCCCAGGGCCCAGATTGGATCCTTTGGAGGGCCAGATTTGGCCCCCGGGCCGCATGTTTGACACCTGTGGACTACAGGGACCAGAAAAGACAGCTGGGACGCAGCGGCAGACTGAAAAGAAGCCCACATTTGGACCTGCTGGACCGGGTTTTAGGGGACCGGTGAATGGGACTAGCGGTGCACTGAAGTGGGCCACAGCAGACACCGACTGGAGGCTTTGGATTGTGGATGAGTCTGTGGTTCAAACACAAAACTGGACTGCTAAGTTTGGTTTGTCAAACACATGGTTCATGGCTCACACAAAGTCCACTTTAAAGATTAAAGCGGGCTACAAACGTTACGGACGTTCAAACGCTAGCTACTGCTACGCTAACAACAAGCTAACAATACATTTGTGCTGTCTCTGAAACGCTGTTTCCTCGGTGGGTTCATAAAAGTCCCAACTGAACCCACTAGTTAACCCTGTTCCATTAGACCACAGGTGTCAAACATGCGGCCCGGGGGCCAAATCTGGCCAGCCAAAGGTTCCATTCCGGCCCTGCAGGATCACAGTGCAAAAATGAACCTGAACAGTCTAGGTTTTCCAAATCCTTTTGGTTCAGGTTCCACATCCAGACCAGTGTGATCTACAGTCAAAAGAACAACACAATAACTGAGAAATAATGACAACCACAAATTTACTGTGAAAAATTATGTGGAAACAATTTAAGTGAAAAAAAAATAACATTATACTGTGAAAATATTAACATTTACAAAACTATTCTTTCACAATAAAATGCAAATAAATACATAAAGAAAACAAAGATGAACAACCTGAAATGTGCAGTTTGAACAATATTCTGCCTGTTCTTAAATGTTTGGTGCATTTATGGATCCACTGGGATCTGCAGTTGTGTTCAGAATAAGAACAGATGGAATATTGGAGAAATTGTTCAATTTGAGTTCAAACTCCAACATTTTCACAATATTCTGCCTGTTCCCAAATGTTTATGGAACACTGTGTGTAAATGTACATGTAGAAATAAGAAGTCCAGGCAGAATAGTGTTAAAACTGGACTAATTTTTCTAAAGAAATTTCAGGTTTTTCAGGTTATTCACATCTTTTTTGTAAAATGTAAATATTTTCATAATTTAATGGGGGTTTTTTGTACTAAAACAAAATGAAAAACTTGGATTTGTCCTTATTTCTAGGTTATTCAGTCATTATTTTGCTGGTTGTGGCCCACTGCAGATCAAATTGGGCTGAATATGGAACTGAAGCAGAATGAGTTTGACAGCCCTGCATTAGACAGAGTTCTTGTCCACATTGGGGAGAACATGTCCAATTAAAGCCCAGTTTCTTTGTTTTGTTCTTTACAGTTGTTGTCCATGGACGAGGAGGCAGACACAGCAACAGCACCTGGATTTGACTTCCATTCTGCAAAGTTTTGAAAGCATGTTTTTTTTTTTTGTCTTTTTTTCCTTCAGTGTGAATAAATCCATTTAAATGCATAAAGTTCATTTTGTCTGTGTTTTCTTTGCCTAAACTTGGGGAACAATACTGCTCTGCTGATCTGACTAATTCTCTGTTTCCAGACTATCCTTCCATTCTGTTTCTACGTATATAATGTAGAAACCCACATGTTTGTGTTTGTCCCACATACCACAGAGTGAATCTGTGTGTTTTCACCTGTGGATTGTAATCTAGTCTTAGTAGTATATATAGTAGACACTAGAGGAAACACAAGAGCAGCGCTGGCTTCAGGGGGAGCGTCTCCCTCACCAGACTCAGTCACATGATCACCTTTTATGATGACATCATGACGCAGCTCTGACTCTGCTCCGCTAGGCTCTTGGCCTGTGGAAAATCTAGTTCCATTTGAAAGCAAAACTTTGGGAGTTTCAAGCAAAGAGGAGTGATTTTCAAGAAAACTTTGGAAGTCTGATGGAAAAGTTTGGAACTCACAAGTAAAGAGGACTGATTTAGAAGTCAAATGATCTTCTGTTTTATTGGGACTTATTGTCTTTTGCTCTCAAATCTCCTTTTGGTTGAAAATCCATTCTGTTTCATTGATGAATAAAAAAAACTAATTTCTCTCCACACTTTTTTTTGTTGTGAGTTTTATTTCATGTCATCTGAAACGTCTTGATCATGGGTGTCAAACTCATTTTAGTTCAGGGGCCAAATTCAGCCAAATTTGGTCTGCAGTGGGACGGAGCAGTCAAATAATAACAGAATTCTATAGAAATAATGTCAACTCCAAACTTTCCTTACATGATGAAAAAGTTGACATCTACAAACTGCCCTTTAAAACAATGTGAAGAACATGAACAACCTACAATTGAAGAAAAATCAGTGCAATTTGAACAATATCCTGTCTCAGTTTATCATTGACGTCATGTTCAGTCCAACTTACAGATCACAGTGGATCTACAAATACACTAAATATTCAGTAACAGGCAGAATATTAGTAAAAGTACACTTACATTTCTTCAGACATTTCAGGTTTTTCAGATTTGTTCAGAATATTTACATTTTCTGTGAAATTATAGAGTTTATTTTAGTGTAAATACAGGAAAATGACATGAAAATATTGACATTTGCAAAAAGAAAAAATTGGAGTTTTAAGAATTTATAGGTTATTATGATCCTATTTTTCCCACTCTGTATGTGGAACCTGAACCCCAATTTTCTGTGATCATCTTCAGTGTAATTTTGGCATTTTCACAAATTCCTCCTGCGGGCCGGATTGGAACCTTTGGCGGGCCGCATTTGGCCCCCGGGCCGCATGTTTGACACCCCTGGTCTTGATATTTCCACACTGAACTTTTTTGTGAGACTCCCTAACTGACCAGATAGTCACTCTGGACAATGTGAATGTAGCCTCCAGCGCCACAGCTAGAAACCTAAGAGTTCTATTTGACCCAGATCTATCATTTAAACCACATATTAACCAAGCCTGCAGAACCGCCTTCTTCCACCTGCACAACATAGCCAAAATTAGAAATATTCTATCTAAAAATGATGCAGAAAAATTAGTTCATGCGTTTGTTACATCTTGATTAGATTACTGTAACTGCTTCTCGTAGCATGTCCTAAGAGCTCTCTAAAAAGTTTTCAACTGGTTCAGAACGCAGCAGCGAGACTACTAACAGAAACAAATAGAAGAGAACACATCACCCCTGTGCTCCAAGCCCTTCACTGGCTTCCAGTCGAGTTTAGAATTAGATGTAAAATCCTCCTCCTCACATACAAGACCATTAATGGTATGGGCCCCTCTTATCTCAGAGATGCTCTGGTGCCGTACCATCCCAACAGAACCCTTCGCTCTAAGAATGCAGGTCCACTGGTAGTTCCCAGGGTCTGTAAAAGTACAGTAGGTGCTACAATGATGGACATCAGATGTGGTGCATTGAACTATCTGAGTGAAAAAAAAGGCTGAGGCTCCAAACCTTTAATATCAGCTGATAAAAGGAAAAGTCACTGACAAGTGTCCTGTTAATGTTGAGAAAATACACAAACTAAAGCTTCAATTCAGATGCTTTTATTTGTCATTTTACATGGGATGAAAAATGGACAATAATCTGCATGAGTAAAGGATTGAGTTTGATCTGCATTTATTCAAACAAAAGCATCAACATGTGAAAAAACAGATGATTTTCACATGAATTCACTCTTTGTTCAAAGTCCAAGTCCATAAAATGGACTCATGTGTGAGTGTGATCTTTAACAGCAGTAATTCCTCCTCATATGTGGCAGACACAGCAGGAGTTTTGGATGGAATCTACAGACATGTGGATTGAAAATGCACAGACTGAGTGGATGTGTTTGAACAGGATGACGGCGCCCTCTTGTGTTCAGCTGCTGAAGTGTCCATGAAGGAAGACTCACACACATGACACTCATGAGCCTTTAGGACTCAAAGACTGGAATTCCACTGAGAAACAGCTGTTTATGCAAATGGACATGGACACAAAATAAAGGGAGAATATATGGAGAAAAAAGAGAATTGGATGCAACATTCTGTCTTTCTTCTGTAAATGCGCTCCTTTACTGGAATTGTCATTTTCAGTCTACAGTCCTAATCCTCTCACTGTGGAAAAAATGCACACAGATGAGTTATTGTGGAGGCGTCGTCTTCATGAGCAATTCTTCTGTCAAACTACTGGTTGGATTCATTTCTAATTTTATAAACATAGAAAGCATCCAAAGAAACAAGACAACTGTTGAAGAACTGAGGCTGATTTATGTTCTTGGTGTTTCTAAATGTTTGTGTATTTGTAGAGCATCAACTCACACACAACTGTGTTCAAATGACACTGATTTGAACACAACCATTTTATGGACACTACACAACTACACAATACAACTACACAACACAACTACACATCACACAAACACACTGTGGATCCTGTGTCCTTCAGTGTAAATCCTCCAAACAGTGGTTCAGTGAATGTGGTTTTGAAGGTGTGCAGGTGGATCAGTTTGTCAGAGGAGACTCTGTAGAAGGACACAGATCCAGCAGGACAGTCCACATACACTGAGACTGTACCAGAGGAGGAGGAGGAGGACTGAGGGAGGGGTGTGTATTCGTTTTTATGACAGACACTGTATCCACCTCCATAACACCACAGACTCCAGGACTGATCATTTCCTCCAAACCAACTGTCTCTACTGTTTCCTTTCCTTCTGATTCCTCTGTAAGTCACTGATATTTCAACCCATCCACTCCACTGGACCTCCCAGTAACAGCGACCAGTCAGACCAGTTGAACACATCACCTGTTCACAGTCCTTAAATCTGTCCTGAAGATAAGGATTTGACTGACCCTCCTTCACTCGTTCCACCTTCTTGTTGTTTTCAGACAGTTTCAGTTTTCTGTTCGCTGTGTTTGGATCCAGGGTGAGTTCACAGAAATCTGATGGACAGAAGAAAACACAATCCAGCTGCAGTTATTGATCAGTGATCAGCTGATTGACTGACAGTCTGATCACATGACTGGGTTCAATTCAACTGTTATTGATGGATGGATCATGTGTGAGTCTGACTCTGATCAATACTGATCAATAACAGATCAATCCAGTGTTTTATAGACAGATCTGTTGTTTCTGAGCACATTTTCACCAACAGACGTTCAATAAAAACACAGTGGATTGGATTTCCCTGTTGGATTTTCCTGATCAGAAACAGCAGATTCAACATTTCTAAAGGACTGGATTTTCCTTCTTTGTCAAACAGAAAATCAAATGGTATTGAACAGATTTTCAGTTCTTGACACAAACACAAAGAATGGGACGAATGATGGATTGGAGCCCCAGGTTTGGATCAATTCAATATGTGAACCATTAAAGGAAGTGTTGAAAAGAACAAGTGAGTGGAAGTGTCCAAATGTGTGCATGGATTTGATCAGAGCATCATCCAAACAGTCCAGAGAGAGGCTGGATGGAGCTGACACACAAAACCATTCTGAGGTTTATGAGCAGGAATCTGCATTGAAGACAACTAGAGGATGGAGCCAGTGTTCAACATGAAGGTTGAATGTTTGTGTCATGGTTTGGACTGGGCTCACATGTCCCAACAGCTTCAGGGCTCTGATCAAATGTGTGTGTTTACAATCATGTTGACAGCAGGAAACAAACAAACAACACAAATGGACCAGTGAAGGACGGCCCACTGGAACCAACTGGTTTAATGGATCCAGCACAGGACTGAAATGTGGAAATGGACTAAAAACACAGATGTGACAAATGTTGGATTGAGTTGATGAATCCAAATAGAAGAGACTGGACCCAACCACAGACTGGAATTGCTTTGTTTTAGGAGTGCTAGTATTTTGTGTTTGCTTGAATTGTTGTTGTTTTTGTGGCTTTAATGGTTTTTGTGTTGATGCAGTGGTTCAGACAGACGTTCAGAATGAAATCCATCCATGTTCAGATGGAGAATGGCCCCTGGATTATTGTTTGTCCATTTCATTCTTTGTCCCACAGTGACAGTACAGACTGTAAATGTGCAGAAAGACACTAGAGCTCTGATCTGCACTAAATAGTCTGGGACTGGACCTGAGGACTCACTGCTCAGGGTATGTGGGTCCATGTGGTACCAGTCCTGACCAATCAGCTATCAGCTCATCCTTCCACTAAACTGACTGTCTTCATGAACACCTCAAATGTTTACAATGTGGAACCAGGTCCCAGTTTGGGTTCAGGTTGCTTTCAATCCATCTAATCAAATCACACTTACACTTCCTCAGACCTGGTGTCAACCATCGGACTCCAGCAGGATCCAACCTGAAAGGAGGAGGAGGGTCAGAGGTCAGCTGGAAACATGGATATTCCATCACTGTGATCCACTGAAGCTTTTCTGTTCACATCCACTAAATGGTTCCTTCTGAATCACTGACTGAGTGTGTTTGTCTGTGAACATGGGCTGGACCTTCATACAGGATGGATCCCAGCTCTGACAGATGGTTCCTGTCAGCTCTACCTGTTCTATCTGCCATTATCTGTGGATGCATCAGCTCAGTCCATACCTGACAGTGTCCAGTCTCCAGTGTGGATCCTCCACTAGAGCACACAGCTCCTGTCCTGAGGCTCCTGGATGGTTGTAGCTCAGGTCTAGCAGTCTGAGATGGGACGGATTGGACTGGAGGGCTGAGACCAGAGAAGAACATCCTTCCTCTGTGATCAGACATCCTGACAATCTGCAACACAAAACATCACATCCATCAACTGAGGATGGAGATGAGTGGAGTTGGAGTCATTGAACAGAGTCTGTGAATGCATGGGACTTCACCAACAGGACTTCAATGTGCAAAGTCTATGAGTTCCAGACTCTGAACACAGTTGAAGATCAGTAGAACTGGTCTGGAGTTCAACACAAACAACCACTGACAAGTTCAATCCATCCAACAACTGCAGACAAACATTGAAATGATGTGTTGTGTTCTGTGTTGAACCCTGACCTGAGAGTGTCCAGTCTGCATCCTGGACTCTTCAGTCCATCTGACAGGATCTTCACTCCTGAATCCTTCAGGTCATTGTCGCTTAGATCCAGATGTGTCAGACTACAGGACTGGGATCTGAGAACTGAGGACAGAGCTTCACAGCTTCTGTCTGACAGGTTACAGCCACTGAGTCTGGACAAAACAAAAGGCATGAGTATAAAGTTATTGATCTGCTTGAAATGATAGATCCATATTTGAGATGTTTGATCCAACTGTTTGTTCTCACAGAGCTTTGTTGGAGGCTTTGACCACTGGCAGCAGCCTCAGAAGAACCTCCTCTGAACCACAGTATTCCTTCAGGTCAAACACATCCAGGTCTTTTTCTGATGACAGTAAGATGAAGGCCAGAGCTGACCACTGAGCAGGAGACAGTTTTTTTGTGGACAGACGTCCTGATCTCAGGTACTGTTGGATCTGATCCACCAGAGATCCATCCTCCAGTTCATTCAGACAGTGGAACAGGTTGATGCTTCTCTCTGCAGACACATTCTCACTGATCTTCTTCTTGATGTACTCTACAGTTTTCTGGTTGGTCTTTGAGCTGCTTCCTGTTGGTTTGACCAGACCGTGTAGGAGACTCTGATTGGTCTGCAGTGATAGACCCAGGAGGAAGCGCAGGAACAGGTCCAGGTGTCCATTTGGACTCTGTAAGGCCTGGTCCACAGCGGTCTGGTAGAACTGGACAGGTTTGACCTTTGATAGTTTAGACCAAACAGATGTTTGTTGTTCTGACGGCAGATTGACTCCAGTGTTGGTGAAGGTCTGATGGACATGAAGAGCAGCCAGAAACTCCTGGACACTCAGATGGATGAAGCAGAACACCTGGTCCTGGTACAGTCCGCTCTCCTCTTTGAAGACCTCTGTGAACACTCCTGAGTACACTGAGGCTGAGCTGATATCGATGCCACACTCTGTCAGGTCGGATTCATAGAAGATCAGGTTTCCTTTCTTCAGCTGCTCAAAGGCCAGTTTTCCCAGAGACTCAATCATCTTCCTGGTCTCTGGACTCCAGGGTAAATCTTTCCAAGACCTTCCATCATACTTGACGTTCTTCAGTTTGGCCTGAACCACCAGGAAGTGGATGTACATCTGAGTCAGGGTCTTGGGCAGTTGTCTTCTTTCTGTGCTCTTCAACATATTCTCCAGAACTGTAGCAGTGATCCAGCAGAAGATTGGGATGTGACACATGATGTGAACGCTTCGTGAGGTCTTGACGTGGGAGATGATTGTGTTGGTCTGTTCTTCATCTGTGAACCTCTTCCTGAAGTACTCCTCCTTCTGTGGGTCAGTGAACCCTCTGACCTCTGTCACCATGCCATGAAACGCTTCAGGGATCTGATTGGCTGCTGCAGGTCGTGTGGTTATCCAGAGGCGAGCAGAGGGAAGCAGGTTCCCCCTGATGAGGTTCATCAGCAGCACATCCACTGAGCTGGACTCTGTCACATCAGTCAGGATCTGAGTGTTGTTGAAGTCCAGAGGAGGTCGACACTCATCCAGACCATCTAAGATGAACACCACCTGGTGGTCTTCAAAGATCCAGATTCCTGCTTCTTTGGTTTCAGTGAAGAAGTGCTGAACCAGTTCCACCAAGCTGAACTTCTTCTGTTCCAGCACATTCAGCTCTCTGAAGGTGAATGGAAATATGAAGTGGATGTCCTGGTTGGCTTTGTCTTCAGCCCAGTCCAGACTGAACTTCTGTGTGGACACTGTTTTCCCGATGCCGGCCACGCCCTTTGTCAGCACCGTTCTGATTGGCTGATGTCTGTCAGCTGGTGTTTTAAAGATGTCTGTACATGTGATGGTTGTTGGTGGTCTGTGTGGGTTCCTGGATGCTGTTTCAATCTGTCTGACCTCATGGTCCTGGTTGACCTCTGTAGCCTCTCCCTCTGTGATGTAGAGCTCTGTGTAGATCTGGTTCAGGAGGGTTTTGGGGTTTCCTGCTTTAGCGATGCCCTCAAACACACACTCAAACTTCTCCTTCAGCTTATCCTTCAGTTTTCGCCGACACCAGTCAATGCTCTCTGTGTGAAGACAAAGAAGACAATTCAGAGGATGTTCCAAACACAAATGGAAGGGGAGTGTTCCCATTTCTACTAGTGTTTGTGTGTGTGTGTGTTGGGGGGGGGGTAATATCAAATACCACATTAGCCCTGATTTTCTGATGCTACAAGATGTTCTAAACACTCCCGTGTAATTTTTTTTTAAATTTTCGTCCCCTCCCCACACACACACACACACACACACACACACACCCTGAAAATTACTGTAACTCTGAAAATCACAACTTTCACAGCTTCTGCACTCTCTTGTGCAGTGCGATGTGTAAATATGTTGATGATGGGACATTTGATGATCTTGTCAGTGTCTTATTGTATGGTCAGAGTACTTTGTACTATGAACAGTCTAATGTCAAGGTCATGTTGTAGGTTAAAGGTCACCAAAATGCCTAGTTTTTCAATAATTCAGACCATTCTGACATTTATCTGATCTGTCCTCAGTTCTCTTCCCTCTGGTTTCCTGGGGGGATCCCCCAAGGCCTTTGGCCCTTTCAGAGCCACATTAGAGACTAAATATTGCAGCATGTACGTTCCATTTGAATTTGCTGCCATTATTGTGGAGGGAAACACTAGCACACATTTTGGTGGGAATCACTAACATGTCATTCATTCATTCATTTTCTGAACCTGCTTTATCTTCACTAGGTCACTTGAAGCCTATCCCAGCTACTTATGGGTGAAGGCGGGGTTCACCCTGGACATGTGACCAGTTCATCACAGACTGAACATATAGAGACAAACAATCACTGTCACATTCACACCTATGGGTGATTTAGATTAACCAGTTAACCTATCAGAGCATGTGTTTGGATGGTGGGAGGAGCCAGAGTACCCGGAGAGAACCCACGCAGACACGGGGAGAACATGCAAATTCCACACAGGAAGGTCCCACCCCCATGGACTGGTGTTGAAATGGAACCCAGGACCTTCTGTCTGTGTGGCACCAGGTCTATCCACTGCACCACTGTGTCGCCCACAACAGGACATATACTGTACATGTAAATGTCAAAGTCATGTGAAACTACCATTTGTTATTTTTGACATGTCTATATGGAGAATACATTATGTAAATAGTTGTGTTTAATATGTCTTATTGAATGGAAGTTGTTTGTGGTAAATAGATGTGTGATGTTTGGGTGACCTCTGACCTATAATTTGACCTTAACTCTACACCTTTTGTAGTGCAAAGCACTCTTAAGACATGACATGTCTCACAAAAAAACATTTCGGGCCCAGGATGAGCAGATTGTTACATTGTACTTCATCAAAAGTGAAGAAGGTTTGAAAGTTGCCAAAAAACCTATGTTTTCAGGGTTGAAAAAGTAATTTTCGGGGTGGGGGGTTTGGATGAAAATTTCCAAAAAATTACACAGGAGTGCTTAGAACATCTTGTAGCATCAGAAAATCAGGGCTAAAGTTGAATCTGAAACTTTTCCTGAAAAAGCCCCCCCACCCCCACTTCTAGTATCATATCATTCTGTTCCAGATTCTGTGTGTATTCAGGTCCAATCATTCATTTCCTCTCATTAGATCAGTTTATAGTTCATGTGTCTTCTGTCATATCCATGACATTCACCTGGAGGACAGTAGAGTTGAACTGTTCAAGTATGTTCATCATGTGTATTTGTTCATGAAGAACCCTTCAATGTCTTCAATAATCAATGATTCAAACAAACTAAATCCACTTTATTAACAACACTTTGTCCTCTCTGTAGTTTTCTATCATCATTAATCTTTAATCCTGAATATCATCTTTGTTCCTTTGGAATGTCCTTTAAACCCTTTTATCTACAACAAACACAGCTGTAAAAATATTCACAGTCATGTCGGCAGTAGTTTCATCAGTTTCATCCATTTGACTTCAGTCACTGTTTTTCCTCTGATTCAAACTCTACACATGGACGTCATCCATCAGGTTCATTCATGTCCATTTAGTCAAATACCACTAGGTAGTTCAATGAGAAAGTCAACTGTATTTAATAGGAATGACTCAGTTATTCTCACATGTCCGTATTTGGACACTACAGTGTTATGACTGAGACCAAACATATGTTAAGGTCCCGGTTTCGTAGAAGGAAACTGTTCTGGAGCTGAAAATGACCACTGGAAAAACGGTCCAATCCCACAGTGAAAGAATAACAGCTGATCTACTGGAGGTTTCCAGGGACTGAATGAGGACCTGCTTGGACTAGAAGACTGTGGTGAAAAGTGTCCTCCTTTCACTTGGTGTGTTCACCTGTGTGTGTTTTCAGAGTCTCTTGTGTCTTTGACTGTAGTTGAACCTTTCCAACAGACTGACAGCTGCTTCACTTTCATTTGAGATCCACAGGAAAAGGTCAGTCTGTCGACAGTTACCTTTAAAAGACCACATCTAAGGAAGGCTTTGACACACTTCAGTTAAATCTGGACCAAACGGTCACTTGGCATTGAGGTGGAAAAAGGTCAACGGTCACTGAGACCTCACAAATCACATTGGTGAGAATGACTGTGAACAAGTGAGAAAACTACATGAGTGGATTCTGATAGAACAGCCAATTATGTTTTAGTTTATATTATCTGTCCATTTGATCCAGTAATAATAATAATAATAATAATAATAATAATAATAATAATAATAATAAATAATAAATAAAGCTTAATGTTTGTGTAATACAGTTCTGCTTCATCCACAGTTTGAACTGACTGTTTTTTTTTAGTTTGACTAAACTCTGTGTTGAGTTCTTAGATTTTTGACTTCTCCAAACCCAGATGACGACTGCCTTCACAGATTGAACTGATCTGTAAACTGATGCTCTGAGGGGTCTGAATGTTACCAGGACAGACTCTGAATATTCACAGAATTCTACTGGGTCTGAACGGATGGAAACAACATGACCACTGTCCTTCTGTTTAATGTGTCACACGGAATGAAATATGGAACCTCTTACTTATTAATGACTGACCTTTAGATCGTAGGATGCCTTCTGGAAGTTTCTGCACCAGATCAGTCCTGCCCATCTTCTCCAGAACCCTTAAGGTGACTTTCTGAGTATTTGTGTAGTGGGTCTGGACCGTCAGACGTACTGTGTCTATCCGGTCTGCGTTCTCCAGTTTACTCACTGGGATTCGTGGTTTTTCATTTCCCAAGTGAAACTTGAACTTTTTAAACTCGTCATCGATCAAATCCTCCAGAATTTTCAACAGACTTTCTTCAAGTGCTGCCATCTGTGTTTCCTGTAAAGATCCAAAAGAACATGTTCACCTTCAACAACCAGGGCCTGTATTCCTAAAGGTTCTTAGTGCAAAGAGTTGCTCCTAGTGGCAAATTCTAAGAAAATTCTTAAAACCATGATGTTTTCTTAGAATTTCCCCTAAAAATGAAGAGTCGATCCTAGTAAAGATAAAAGCTATTCCTAAAGAATCCTAGCCCTTAAGAGAGCTCCTAAGATGAGATCTGTTCAGAGCTGGAAGAGGACTTCTAAGGGGAAGAGGAGTTCCCTAAGCAGAGGACCAAATGGAAGAGGCAGGAGGGAGATTCTGCAAACCCTGGATGACAGTGAATTAATGAAACGGTACAGATGGCACTGTTTAAAAAAAAAAAAAAAAAAAAAGAAATGGTAGTATTCCGGCAGCAGGGGTGCCAAAAAAATGGAAAATAACCATTTCATAAAAATATGTTAATTTTCCATAACTAAAAAACAGCTTTTTGCCCTAACTTTACTTGAGATTTCGCATATTTTTTTGACTTTTTAATGTTTGATAAGGTATATTTACATGTATTAAAACAATCAAATTACCAATAAATATATATATAAATAATTTTCAATGAGACTCAGTTGTCCAATCCACTGATAAAAACTGTATTTGGACAGTTTATCAGTGCTTATACATGTTATACATTCACAAAAATACATTTATTCAACAGTTTTGATGTGAAACCTACTGTAATTACACAAGATATTTGTCAATTAACAAACAAGTCTGGTTCAACTGACAGAACAAATACTTCTGTTACGGTTAATTGTCAGTAATTTTATCTTGTTTTATTTATTTTTTTTACAGTATTAAACTTTAAATTATCAGTTTAATCTCATAAATAGAAAAGAAATATTTGTGAAATTACAATACATTGGCAAATGTATTTTAACTATTTTTCAGTGAAAAAAGAAAAAAAATTCTTTTAAAAAACTGAAATTTTATGGTTATTCAGTTACAGTTTTGTTGTGTTATTTTACATTTGACGTGTAAAATCAGTCTATTTTTATCATTTTGTTTATATTTTCCTGTATCTTAAAAATACAGGAAAAATCTGTAAAATAAATGGTGAAAATTCTGTTAAATTACAGATTTTTTTTACAGTGTGAATCGTCCAGGAATCCTGTTTGTGGTTGATCTCATTCCAGATGCTCTTACTTCTCTAACCCAACGCCACAGTGCAACACCACCCAAATGAAAGTCATCCCAACACTGAGGTTTTTGACAACAGGGAAAATGCACCAGTGCAGCAGAGATGACCTGGGTCTGTCCCAACCCTCCATCTGCAGGGTTAGGGTTAGGGTTAGTTCCAACCCTCCATCTGCAGGGTTAGGGTTAGGGTTAGGGTTAGTCCCAACCCTCCATCTGCAGGGTCACAACCTCCTGAGGACGCTCAGTAATCACAGACACTGATCAAAGCTCAGACACTTTACCCTCATTCATACCAAATTGAGTTGAAATGTTGAAAGCTGAAAGTGCAAAAATTACCAACATGCCAATTAATATGAGCAAATAAATAGAACTATCACTATGTGAATACTGTGCAAATGCAAGTGAGTTTTTTCACACATTTTGTCAGATAATTTTTAAGTATAGCTTACTATTCATTTAACAGATATTTTCTTTTATGTGAAATATTATTTTTAATTACACAGTCTTCATCAGATTAGATTCTATGATTAACTTTATCCATTTGAGGGTCCATCCCTTGCCCATTATCACCAAAAGTATATATTTTTTCTAGCTTTTAGGATCAACCAATCCCAGCTTTTGAAATGATGACTCGTACCTATCAGCAGGTGGACCACACCTCCTCACTAACAGGAGTTTGTGTCCATTCCTTGCTCAGAGTTCTGACAGTGTTCTGGAATCACTCCTAAGATAATACTCTTTGCTAGGAATTTTTAGGTGAAGTTAGGAGCTCTGTGAGAGGATTCTCAGAATCTGTAGGAATACAGGCCCAGATCTGTATCTGATGTGATCATGAACCTGTTCATCAACGTAATCCTCAGGTTTAATGAACCTTCTGTCCAAATGTTTGACACATTACATCAACATCATTCATTTTATATCAAAGACAAAAACCTCCTGAAGAGTTCCACATGAATAAACTGGACTGCATCAGCGTTGGACATTATTGGTTGGACAGAACAGATGGACCAGTAGATGTTGGACCAGTACACACCTCACATGTGGAGTCCGGCTGAGTCGGATGCTGTGGATCACTGGGAACCTCTGAGCTCTGCTGCTCCGCTCTGTGGACCAAACATCAACAATGAGCTCACATTATGTCTGTCCACACGGACTCCATCATGAGTCACATGACCCCCTGTAGTGGGACAGGTGTCCTGGTCCTGCTGGTTCCACTGACAGTCAACATGTGAGTGTGTTTGTAGCTTCACACTCACTGGGTTTAGTTGATCTCATCCACATTTGGATGAAACCAACAGCTCTGTCCTAACAATGTGTGTCCTCACCATC
This sequence comes from Sphaeramia orbicularis, assembly GCF_902148855.1. NCBI lineage: Eukaryota > Metazoa > Chordata > Actinopteri > Kurtiformes > Apogonidae > Sphaeramia > Sphaeramia orbicularis. Next base: position 3,405,523 of record NC_043968.1, on the reverse strand, counting down.
TGCACTCACAACATATGATACAAAGGTGTTCAATGGACCAGGAACCAACCCTGGACTCTGATCCAGGATCATCCAGGACCAGGTCCCACTACAACAGGTTTTCATTGATCAGGTTTAGTGTGATTCTCCTGCCAGTGTCTGAACCAGAGACTGAAGAAAAAGACCATGTGACGCCGATGGTTCAACAGGACTAACTTTAGTTTGGACATAGAACGCCAAGTTAGAACTAACTGAGCTGAAAACCCTGTTGGTGGATCTGGACCAGATCTGAGGTTCACTTACTCAGTCTGTGGAACACGGCCTGGTTTAAACTCTATGTATCGATCCATGGAGTCATCACTCTTCATGGACACACAGCTGGGTCCAGGTCCAGGTTCGGGTCCAGGTCCAGGTCCAGGTCCAGGTCCAGGTCCAGGTCCAGGTCCAGGTCCTGTGGGGGGTCTGTGGGTGGTCTTCCAGGGAGGGGCTCCCTCCTCTCTGTCCTCACTCTGATCCATTCGGCTGAATCCACATCAGAACACAAACCATCAGTCCAGACCTGAATCCACACTGATTCATCCTTTACATCAGGGCTGTCAAACTCATTTGAGTTCAGTTCCACATTCAGCCCAATATGAAAGAAAGTGGGCCGGACCAGTAAAAGAATGTCAATAATAGGAGAAGAACTTAGAAAGAATATCAACTCCAAAGTTTTCTCTGTGTTTTTCAGTGAAAAAGTCCAATTCCATCATTCAAATGTTTACATCTACGAACCGTACTTGAACCTAACATGAACAAATATGAACAAGCTGAAAATTCTGAAGAAAAATACGTGTAATTTGAACAACATTCCACCTCAGTTTATCATTTATAAATGTGCATCACAACTTACAGATCACAGTGGATCTACAAATACACCAAACATTTGATAATAGGCAGAATATTGTTCAAATACTACATACTTCTCTTTAGACATTTCAGGTTGTTCATATTTTTGGTGAAAAGCCAGTCTGTAAATGGAAACATTTTTGTGTAATTCTACTTTTGACACTAAAACAAAAAGAAAAAAATGCTTTTTTTCATTCTTTCTAGATTATTCTGAAAGTATTTGACTGGTCTGTCCCACTTTAAATTGAACATCCTTGACTTATAATATCTTCAGTGTCATTTTTACATTTCACAAATTCATCCCAGGGGCCGGATCGGACCCTTTGGCGGGCCGGATTTGGCCCCCGGGCCGCATGTTTGACACCTGTGCTTTACATGATACACAGCAGCTCAATCTACTTTTATTTTGAAAGGTTTGACAGGAAGGTTTGACAGCTTGTACTTCAAAGGGTCCAAATGCTTGTCTGTGGGGGTGTACTTTTTTCACAGACATTTCTGTACCCTTTGAAATGGTCCATTTTTGTACCTTAAGTACTTTACATAGAAAGAAAACTCTCCTATAGTTGATAATGCCATGATGTTTACAGTTTGAACCGGTGGACTAAATGAGAAAAAAAAAACGGCATAGGCAAACTACAACATCAAGACATGGAGGTGTGAATGAAAACTGGATCAAACACAGATTATGTCAATAATCAGAGGTTCTAATAAGAGAAAGAAATGATTAGGCTATTATCATTGAGCTAATTGGGCTATTAAATTCAAACACAAATGATTATTCAATATAATCTAGAGTAATGACAGTATGATATGTAATAAATAATGCTCTCAGCCTAATGTTTGAACTCTAATTAGTCCTCCTGTTCAGTTCTCCTAGCCTAGAGCCTATTCTCATGCTCTACACACAGGTTTGAATGCTGCAGGTACCTTAGAGTACACATTTGGACTGGACAGAACTTTGGAGCCTTTTTCATCGTCTAAAGGTGACATTCTGGCCTCCTACAGACCAATATTGTACTTTTGAGAGAACAGTCTTCAAAAATGTCCTTCTAGGTCCATAAATGTTCTGATCTGGTACCTCTGTTTTTGAGAGTGTCGTGTCCTGTTGTGTCTGACTTGAATCTGTAGACGACGACTGAGGAAGGTCAGAAAGACGCTGACGTTGGTTTCTTTGACCTAAACAGCAGCTCTTTATCACCTGATCCCATTCTAGTTCATCAATAATTGACTAAAGTGTGAGCGTCAAAGGTCAAAGGTCAACAGTCGTCACAGTCCAGTCTTGATGAATCCAAACTGGTGTAAACATCCCAAACATGTGTCAAGTGTTTCCAGATCAGTTCATTGTCACAGACTCAGATCAAAGCGTCCTGATTGGATTCCCAGAGTCCCAGATCAAACTCACCTGTGGACGTCCAACACTAAAGGGTTTGTGTTCGTCACACTCAGCTGTTTCCTGGATCCATCTGAGTCTCACCTGGAAAGACGTCAGGAGTGGACGGCTGCGGTGGGAGGAGCTCTGATCCGTCAGCTGACATGTTAGTGGATGTTGATTGGCTCATTTCTTTCTTCAACTCCTGTTGTCTTCTTGAGGTGGACACAAAGGCTCAAATGTGGATCTGGTTCCAACATCAGGCCCAGAGGATCCTCCAGTCCTTTGTGTTCCCACTTGACTCATTTCTCCGTTGGACTATTATTGCTTAGTTGATGCGTTGACAAACTCAGGTGTAAAACCACTTCACTGATCAGTGTGAAGCCTGCTCTGAAAACAAACTGAAGGTGTGTGTTTTTCAGCTCTTTTCCATTGGTTTGAACTCAACAGGACAGGTTTGTTCTTTCTAATCCAGGGCTGTCAAACTCATTTGAGTTCAGTTCCACATTCAGCTCAATTTGATCTGCAGTGGGCTGGACCAGGAAAAGAAGAACACAATAACCTGGAAACAATGACAACTCCACATTTTTGGCTTTGTTTCAGTGTAAAAAAAAATGCATTAAATTATGAAAATACTTACTTTTATAAACTATTAAAAAAAAAAAAAACCCTGAAAAAACTGAAATTTAAATTAAAAAACATAAGAAACTTTAGTGCAATTTTAATAATCTTCTTCCTCCACTTCTCATTAGTCCATGTGCATTCTGGATCAGATCTACAAAGACACTAAACACTGAGGAACAGGAAGAAAAGAGTTCAAATTGGGCTGAATTGTCTTTAGACATTTCAGGTTGTTCATATTTGTTCAGATAATTCACATTTTATTGTTACAGGATAGTTTGTAAATGTAAATATTTTCATAATTTAATGTTATTTTTGGCACTGAAACAAAGAACAAAATTGAAATTGTTAATTCTAGATTTTTTTGGCTTAATTCAAGATTTTTTTTTTTACTTAACTGAAGTTTTTTGTTGTTGTTGTTGCTTAATTGAAGATGCATTTTTACTCAATTGAAATTTTTTTGGTTTTTTTTTTGCTTAATTCAAGATTTTTTGCTAAATTGGAATTTTTTTTAATTGAAAAGTTTTTTACTGAATTGAAGATTTTTTTTTTTTGGCTTAATTGAAGATTTTTTTTTTTTTTTTGGCTTAATTCAAAATTTTTTCCTTAATTAGAGCTTTATTTTTTCTTTCTTTTTTTTTTTTTGCTTAATTATAGATTTATTTTTACTTAATTGATTTTTTTTTTTGCTTAATTCAACATTTTTTGTTAAATTTGAGATTTGTTTTACTTCATTGAAGATTTTTTTTTTTTTGCTTAATTCAAGATTTTTAATTTTTTTATTTTTTTTGGCTTAATTCAAGCTTTTTTACTTAATTCAAGCTTTTTTTTTTGGCTTAATTCAAGATTCATTTTTACTCAATTGAAGTTTTTTTGCTTAATTCAAGATTTTTTGCAAAATTTGAGATTTTTTTGTTCAATTGAAGACTTTTTTACTTAATTGAAGATTTTTTTGGCTTAACTGAAGATTTTTTTTTTTTTTTTTTTTAGCTTAATTCAACATTTTTTCCTTAATTCAAGGTCTTTTTTTTTTTTTTTGCTTAGTTCAATTCAAGACTGTGGATTTTTTGCACTTGTCAAAACCATCCCAGGGGCTGAACTGGACCCTTTGGCGGGCCACATTTGGCCCCCGGGCCGCATGTTTGACAGCCCTGTTCTAATCCTTTGGTCTCTTCAGTCCTTTCACTCTTCACTGGTTTAAAGCTCCACAAACACATTCCTGTGGTGGTGTGTTTTTCTGGGAGCGAGCAGACAAACTGGATTCCAAAATGCACAGACTGAGTGGATGTGTTTGAACAGGATGACGGCGCCCTCTTGTGTTCAGCTTTTCACTCGTTCAGCTGCTGAAGTGTCCATGAAGGAAGACTCAGACACAACACATTTAGAAAGAGACCCAAAGAAAATCAACTAGAAAAGATCAAGCACTGCTTCAGCCCAGAGAATGAGCATCACACGTTTGGGAACAGACCTCCAACTGTTCCCAAGAAAAACAACAACAAAGATCAGCTGTTTATCAAAGACTGAAAACAACTCAACACATTTAGGAAATGATTGAACAGAATGACTTCAACCTGTGAATCCATGGAATGACAGTCACTGCTGCACAAAACACTGTTTCCTCAAAGACACAGTTTTTACTGCAAACTTTACAGCACAGGTGTCAAACATGTGGCTCAGGGGCCAAGTCTGGCCCACCAAAGGGTCCAGTCCGGCCCTGGGGAGGAATTAGTGAAATGCAAAAATGACACTGAAGATATAAACAATCCTTTTAGTTCAGGTTCCACATTCAGACCAATTCAATACCATCAGAATAACAGAGAAATAATGACAACTCCACATTTTTCTCTTTGTTTTATTTTATTTTGTTTTTATTGGACATGGAGCAAGATATCTGTGCATTAACATTCATACATATGATATCCATTACAGTCCTTTTAGTTTTTCTTATTTTATACATGTCAAACAAACAAAAAAAGTCAAAAACATATGAAGTGAGTGCTTACAGTTTTGGTATTTCTCACTTAAAATAAAGACAATCACAGTTTTCAATACCTCTGGGTTCTTTAAACATTACACATTTATGCAAAAGTAAAAGAACACAAAGAATAAATATAGGGAGACTGTAAAGAGGAAATTCTTAGAGGAGTGATACAAATTCTGGGCGGCTAGAGCAAGGTTTTTATCGTTAAGGAAAACTAACGAAATGACCAAAACTAGAATTGAAAAAACATTTTATTGAACTGAAATAAATAAAAACTAGAATTAAAATAAAAAAAACATAACTAACTGAAACTGTATTGTGTGTTTACAAAACTAACTAAAACGGATAAAAATTCTGGATAAAATTCCCTTCGTTTTCGTCTTTGTCAACGTTGGATTGATCTGAAATCAGTTGATTTGGCTGGAGCAGTTTTAGCTGCTGTCACCGTACGACACTTGACGGTCCGTCATTTGTCGTCACTAGTCGTTTAGAGTCGTCTTCTCGTTCCCACTCTATCTGGAAACATGGAGACTAAAGTTGGGAGAAAGCAGCAGAGTCCTGTCTGGGATTTATTTGAATACGACCACCACAAAAATCCAAAATATGAACAAACTCAAACTAAACTACAACTAAGCATTTAGACCAAAACAAAAACTAACAGAAACTAGCAAACCTGCTCTAAAAACCAATTCAAACCAACTGAAGTAGACACAAAAAGTACAAACTAAATCAAACTAAAGTAGAATGAAAAAGCCCAAACTATTGGAACCTTGGGCTAGAGCAGGGCTGTCCCACTCATTTGAGTTCAGGGGCCACATCCAACCTGATCTGATCTAAAGTGGGCCGCACCAGTCAAAGAAGAGAAAGAACTGGAGAAGACATTTAGAGGGAAAAAAGGAAAATTCCATCATGAAAATGTTTAGATCTACGAATTGTACTTATTATTAATTAATATTAATTACTTAATAGTTATCCACTTAATGAGTAGATCCAAATGCTAAACAAAATGGAATTAATTGAAAACTAAACAAAAATATTGATTTGATACAAAAAATAAACTTCTTAATGTGTAAATAGTTGTAATAAAAAATTCTTTAACGTTACATTTCAATGATGTATAATTGAGCAATAATCACATACATTGATCAGTGCATTAATTTGAATTCAAAGCAAGTAATTAGGTCTAAACATTCTTTTATCTTAGGAATGACTGCACTCTAAGAAATTTAATTATGCGCTACTCAGTTTAATGATAGAAATGTATGTACACTTACATTTATTGAGTAAATTTGAAAGCTGTGAAATCAGTTACATTCACTGATTGAGTGTATAACAAATGTAGATGAACTGTAAAGGCATTGTTCAGCCTATGGCTTTCACTCATGGTGCAACTCAACAAAAATACAAAACAATCACAAAAAGGCCAATAAACATTACCATACACATATTAACACTAAATTCACACCAACACCACAACCCTGCTGAACCCCTGCACAGAAAAACAACACATAAACAAGCAACATGCCCAATACCCACAATGCAATGCAGCAAACATGCCATAATATGTCAATGGCTCACATCATGATGTTCTATGTAATGAAACTTACTCCCTTTTTTTAAGTTGTTGTTGGAGATGAAGACTATTGAGTTAGAATGAGTAATAAAGTTCTTAAAACTGATGGGTATAAGTGGATATCTTAAAAATAATTTGTTACTCAAATACTTATTTCTTTTTGTGAAATGAACGTAAATAATAGATGTAAATATAAGACAAAATTAACTGTTGGATTTTTAAGCATTTATTTTGGTGCGTCCAACTCAAATAAGAACTTAAGTGATTTTCACAGATTTTATTAAGATAGTATTGTGATATTTACTAAGGCCCTGAGTTATTTTTTAGAGTGTACTAGCCCAGTGAAAACATAATGTTTCCTTACTTTAGCCAACCACAAACTGTGCAAGATGAGAAATGGGGAAGAAGGTGGGCATTCTGGACTCTTTTCAAATGTCATGTGATGATAGCCTGCTTGATTAAAAAAAGCAGTTTAGCAGGAAGGGCTTTTCGATTAAAAACTCCCTGATTACATTGATTTGATTTCACTCAGTATTCTGTTTGAAATTAAATAAACAGAATGCTGAAGTGTTTAATTGTTGTTTTAATTAAGCCAAAAAAATCTAGAATGAACAACTTCAATTTTGTTCTTTGTTTTAGTGCCAAAAATAACATTAAATTATGAAAATATTTACATTTACAAACTGTCCTGTAACAATAAAATGTGAATTATCTGAACAAATATGAACAACCTGAAATGTCTAAAGACAATTCAGCCCAATTTGAACTCTTTTCTTCCTGTTCCTCAGTGTTTAGTGTCTTTGTAGATCTGATCCAGAATGCACATGGACTAATGAGAAGTGGAGGAAGAATATTATGAAAATTGCACTAAAGTTTCTTATGTTTTTTAATTTAAATTTCAGTTTTTTCAGGTTGTTTTTTTTTTTTTTTTTGAATATTTTATAAAAGTAAGTATTTTCATAATTTAATGTGTTTTTTTTTTTACACTAAACAAAGCCAAAAACTTGCAGTTGTCATTGTTTCCAGGTTATTGTGTTCTTCTTTTCCTGCTCCAGCCCACTGCAGATCAAATTGAGCTGAATGTGGAACTGAACTCAAATGAGTTTGACAGCCCTGGATTAGAAAGAACAAACCTGTCCTGTTGAGTTCAAACCAATGGAAAAGAGCTGAAAAACACACACCTTCAGTTTGTTTTCAGAGCAGGCTTCACACTGATCAGTGAAGTGGTTTTACACCTGAGTTTGTCAACGCATCAACTAAGCAATAATAGTCCAACGGAGAAATGAGTCAAGTGGGAACACAAAGGACTGGAGGATCCTCTGGGCCTGATGTTGGAACCAGATCCACATTTGAGCCTTTGTGTCCACCTCAAGAAGACAACAGGAGTTGAAGAAAGAAATGAGCCAATCTACATCCACTAACATGTCAGCTGACGGATCAGAGCTCCTCCCACCGCAGCCGTCCACTCCTGATGTCTTTCCAGGTGAGACTCAGATGGATCCAGGAAACAGCTGAGTGTGACAAACACAAACCCTTTAGTGTTGGACGTCCACAGGTGAGTTTGATCTGGGACTCTGGGAATCCAATCAGGACGCTTTGATCTGAGTCTGTGACAATGAACTGATCTGGAAACACTTTACACATGTTTGGGATGTTTACACCAGTTTGGATTCATCAAGTTGTTTGGATTGGACTGTGACAACTGTTGACCTTTGACCTTTGACCTTCACAGTTTAGTCAATTATTGATGAACTAGAATGGGATCAGGTGATAAAGAGCTGCTGTTTAGGTCAAAGAAACCAACGTCAGCGTCTTTCTGACCTTCCTCAGTCGTCGTCTACAGATTCAAGTCAGACACAACAGGACACGACACTCTCAAAAACAGAGGTACCAGATCAGAACATTTATGGACCTAGAAGGACATTTTTGAAGACTGTTCTCTCAAAAGTACAATATTGGTCTGTAGGAGGCCACAATGTCACCTTTAGACGATGAAAAAGGCTCCAAAGTTCTGTCCAGTCCAAATGTGTACTCTAAGGTACCTGCAGCATTCAAACCTGTGTGTAGACCATGAGAATAGGCTCTAGGCTAGGAGAACTGAACAGTAGGACGAATTAGAGTTCAAACATTAGGCTGAGAGCATTATTTATTAGATATCATACTGTCATTACTCTAGATTATATTGAATAATCATTTGTGTTTTAATTTAATAGCCCAATTAGCTCAATGATAATAGCCTAATCGTTTCTTTCTCTTATTAGAACCTCTGATTATTGACATAATCTGTGTTTGATCCAGTTTTCATTCACACCTCCATGTCTTCATGTCATAGTTTCCCTATGCTGTGTTTTTTTTTTTTTTCCTCAATTAGTCAGCTGGTTCAAACTGTAAACATCATGGCATTATCAACTATATGAGAGTTTTCATTAAACACACACCATATGAGATGTGGGACGCAGGTCTTGGTCCAAAACCCTGAGTCTGGTTTATCTGTGACCTGCTGGTCCACATGGGACTCTTCTCCATCATAGAACCACGTCTCTGCTGTTTTCAGGGTTTGTCGTGTGACTGATGTGGATTCAGCAGAATGGATCAGTGTGAGGACAGAGAGGAGGGAGCCCCTCCCCCAAAGACCACCCACAGGACCCCCCCAGGACCTGGACCTGGACCGGACAGACCCCCCAAAGCTCAGAGGTGAGACCACCATCTGGATCTGTCCTCCACTGTTCTCCATGTCAGAGCTCAGCACTAAAACCACTGACATCACTGTTCACAGACCTGGACCTGGACCTGGACTTGGACCTGGACCTGGACAAGGACCCAGCTGTGTGTCCATGAAGAGTGCTGACTCCAAGGACTGGTTAACTGAGTTCACACAGGATGGTTCATCAGAGTCAGTGTAGGTGGTCCTCATTCAGACCTTTAGACCACTTGTATGTAAATGTTGATCCGACCACAGACTCTATGGATGAACGGATCCTCCAGGACTCAGCAGGAAACTGGGTTTGGGTTCCCTCATGTGATGTAGAGTTGTGTGTGTTCCTCTTCAGTTTTCAGTGCCATGTTTCCATACAGTAGTAGGTCTATCCATCAGCTGGGTGCAAATCTGATGGTTGTCTGTGGACACACGGGTCCAAACAGTCTGTCATTAGATTCACCTGGTTGGACTGAAGAACATCTGACCAACAAATACAGGAACTACATTAGTGATTTAGACTCAATTATTATTCATCACCTGATGAACGTAGAATGAACTCAGTGATCCTGATCTAATGTATCTTTGATCTGTGAGTTTTCTGATCAGATTCAGACTTTAATGATCTTCAGTGTATTGATCATTTTCTTATTGTCTCTGTTTTCCTGATGATCAGGATCCATCAGAGACCACAGTCCTCTGGACCTGATCCTGGACCCAGTTGTGTGTCCTTCAGGAGTGACCAGTCCATATTTTTACCACCAGTCTTTTCCACAGAGACGTAAGTTTGATGTAAATGTTGGATGTGTCGACTGTTTCTTAAATCTGTATGAACCCTTTCATGCATACTGGTCACTCCAGTGGACAGTTCTTCTGCAGCTGTTCTCTTGTATATTCATGAGTTTTGTTGTTTTATTTGCATATGAGCCAACACAGTGAACGCTTATGCATCATCTCATACACTGACATTCAGACCATTACTGGAACTGTGCTGTTCTCTATAAACCTGATCTGCACTCACATGTTTAGTGGAAACCAACTGGTCATTTTTAGACTGTAATTAACAGTTTTATTAAACAAATAGTTTTTTTTTTGCATATTATCTCCATGAAGTGAGTAATAACTAGTGTTAGAGTATGATCAAATGTGAGAAAACATCAGATTAGCTGCATGAAAAATGTTTTTATTTCATAGTTTTCACACAGTATCACTTCCTGTTATTGTGTTTTAAATCCATGTTTCTTTGCTTTAAATTAAACACATAGTGTCCAGCTGAGTGGACATTTTTGGAACTCCATTAAAAATAAGTTCATTAAAAAAATTTCAGTCACATTGTTTTTTTCATGCCTAAAGAGGAATTAAAACACTGAGGAAAAACAAATCTTGACTAAGGTTCTTCTAATTCATGCATCAAAGGGTTAAATATTGCCTTTAGTTTGAAGGTTTAGAACGGGTTCATTTTCAGATTCTTCACATCATTTATTGTCTAAAGGTTTCATGAGTATAAAATAGACGTTAGAACTGCTAACCACACTGACGTTCCCTCCTGACACAGAGGCGTCTCCATGGTTACTGACCTTTCTGCACTCTGATTGGCTGACAGGTGTCCCTTAGTTTAGTCTTAAAGTGACTGTTCAGTAAATGTTCTTCAGTGTCTGAAATGACATTTCTGTGACTAAACTCAGTTCAGTCCTGCTGCCATGATGTGTCTGATGGGGATCCTGATCAACTGAACTCAACTAAACCTGTTGATCAACTCAAACAGTGAGTGTGAAGCTCTGGAACGACGAGCCGCCGTTAGACAGAAGGGGGAAAGGAACAACACAGGTTTAGTTAGGGACAACTATTTATTCAAGTACTTCTAAAATGATTCAACTGTTGGTCGGTGTACATCTATGATGAGGGAGTTGTGCCCAGCCGTGGGAGCCGGGTTTCTGCGCCGTCTAGAGCTCCAAACAGAAGCCGAATATGAAGGAAATACTGAATATAGCAGGAGTTTGGACGTGTACCCACAGAAAAGGATTCATATAAAACTGATAAATGCACGGTAGACACAAACTTACCTGTGTGGTGTTCCTGGGGGAATGGTCTGTGGGCCCAAACAGTCCCCGGGGGCTTGATGGACCAGTTCTAGTTCCACCCAGGTGATGCACACACAGGTGAGTTTGAGGAGGGCTTTGAGCTGATGGTTTCATATAAATATTCATTTCTATATTTGGCTCTGGTATTTGAGTGTTGGATAGTCCTGTTGTGTATGTATATATATTTATGTAGAGTATAGTTTGGGTTTTGGTCATGTATCATTCACTGTTTTATAGCTTGTGTGTGTAAATGCTTGTATAGTTGTTCTATCTCCTTCCACTGGAGGCAGCACTGTGTACAAAAGCCTCAGCTGTCTTCAGTTTTCTTGGCTTGGTTGAGTATGGTGTGGAGTGGGTTTGAGTTGATGATGGATGGCCTGTTTTGGTTCATGTTTGCTGATGATGTATTGACATTAAAGCTGAAGGGTAAAAACCTTCAAGTGCTTTGGACTGAATTCAGTTTTCCAGTGTTTTTGACGCCTTGACCAGCTGGACCAGCTCCAAACTCACTCAGATGTTGATTCTCAGTGGGATCAGCAGGACCAGGACACCTGTCCCACTACAGGGGGTCATGTGACTCATGTTGACGTCCAGGTGTGTCCACCTGTGGGTGTCAGTGTGGACAGACATAATGTGAGCTCATTGTTGATGTTTGGTCCACAGAGTGGAGCAGCAGAGCTCAGAGGTTCCCACTGGTCTACAGGATCAGACTCAGCTGGACTCCATATTTCAGGTGTGTACATGTCCAACATCTCCTGGTCCATCTGTTCTGTCCAATCATGTCCTGCTGCTGGTTTCAGACCAGTGGACGTCACTGTGTCCAACATGGACCTGAGCTTTGGTCCATGGCTGGACTTTGGCTCTTTCATCATGTTTTGTGTTCCAGCTGCTGGAGGAGAACATCTGCACTTTTGTCAAGAACCAACTGAAGAAGTTCCAGCAGGTTCTGAGTCCAGATTACCCAGAATGCTTAGAGAGTCCGAGTGATGAGGATGAAGAGCAGAGGAGGAGCTCCGAGGCTTTTCTGCAGATCACACTGAACTTCCTGAGGAGGCTGAAGCAGGAGGAGCTGGCTGAGCGTCTGCACCGCAGTAAGACCATTCTGTCCAGATTGAACAGATGAAAATACTGGATTTACTGTGAGACTGATGGTTTGATCTGGGTCTGCATTCAGGAAGTCGGTCTGGAGTTCAGCAGCGGAAACTGAAACGTAACCTGCAGCAGAAGTTTGAGTGTGTGTTTGAGGGCATCGCTAAAGCAGGAAACCCCAAAACCCTCCTGAACCAGATCTACACAGAGCTCTACATCACAGAGGGAGGGGCTACAGAGGTCAACCAGGACCATGAGGTCAGACAGATTGAAACAGCATCCAGGAACCCACACAGACCACCAACAACCATCACATGTAAAGACATCTTTAAAACACCAGCTGACAGACATCAGCCAATCAGAACGGTGCTGACAAAGGGCGTGGCCGGCATCGGGAAAACAGTGTCCACACAGAAGTTCAGTCTGGACTGGGCTGAAGACAAAGCCAACCAGGACATCCACTTCATATTTCCATTCACCTTCAGAGAGCTGAATGTGCTGAAACAGAAGAAGTTCAGCTTGGTGGAACTGGTTCATCACTTCTTCACTGAAACCAAAGAAGCAGGAATCTGGATCTTTGCAGACCACCAGGTGGTGTTCATCTTAGACGGTCTGGATGAGTGTCGACCTCCTCTGGACTTCAACAACACTCAGATCCTGACTGATGTGACAGAGTCCAGCTCAGTGGATGTGCTGCTGATGAACCTCATCAGGGGGAACCTGCTTCCCTCTGCTCGCCTCTGGATAACCACACGACCTGCAGCAGCCAATCAGATCCCTGCTCAGTGTGTGGACATGGTGACAGAGGTCAGAGGGTTCACTGACCCACAGAAAGAGGAGTACTTCAGGAAGAGGTTCACAGATGAAGAACAGACCAACACAATCATCTCCCACATCCAGAGGTCCCGAAGCGTCCACATCATGTGTCACATCCCAGTCTTCTGCTGGATCACTGCTAGAGTTCTGGAGGACGTGTTGAAGAGCAAAGACACTAGACAACTGCCCAAGACCCTGACTGAGATGTACATCCACTTCCTGGTGGTTCAGGCCAAACTGAAGAATGTCAAGTATGATGGAAGATCTGAGACAGATCCACACTGGAGTCCAGAGACCAGGAAGATGATTGAGTCTCTGGGAAAACTGGCCTTTGAGCAGCTGAAGAAAGGAAACCTGATCTTCTATGAATCCGACCTGACAGAGTGTGGCATCGATATCAGCTCAGCCTCAGTGTACTCAGGAGTGTTCACAGAGGTCTTCAAAGAGGAGAGAGGACTGTACCAGGACAAGAGGTTCTGCTTCATCCATCTGAGTGTCCAGGAGTTTCTGGCTGCTCTTCATGTCCATCAGACCTTCACCAGCACTGGGGTCAATCTGCTGTCAGAACAACAAACATCTGTTTGGTCTAAACTATCAAAGGTCAAATCTGCCCAGTTGTACCAGACCGCTGTGGACCAGGCCTTACAGAGTCCAAATGGACACCTGGACCTGTTCCTGCGCTTCCTCCTGGGTCTATCACTGCAGACCAATCAGAGTCTCCTACACGGTCTGGTCAAACCAACAGGAAGCAGCTCAAAGACCAACCAGAAAACTGTAGAGTACATCAAGAAGAAGATCAGTGAGAATGTGTCTGCAGAGAGAAGCATCAACCTGTTCCACTGTCTGAATGAACTGGAGGATGGATCTCTGGTGGATCAGATCCAACAGTACCTGAGATCAGGACGTCTGTCCACAGAACAACTGTCTCCTGCTCAGTGGTCAGCTCTGGCCTTCATCTTACTGTCATCAGAAAAAGACCTGGATGTGTTTGACCTGAAGGAATACTGTGGTTCAGAGGAGGTTCTTCTGAGGCTGCTGCCAGTGGTCAAAGCCTCCAACAAAGCTCTGTGAGAACAAACAGTTGGATCAAACATCTCAAATATGGATCTATCATTTCAAGCAGATCAATAACTTTATACTCATGCCTTTTGTTTTGTCCAGACTCAGCGGCTGTAACCTGTCAGACAGAAGCTGTGAAGCTCTGTCCTCAGTTCTCAGATCCCAGTCCTGTAGTCTGACACATCTGGATCTAAGCAACAATGACCTGAAGGATTCAGGAGTGAAGATCCTGTCAGATGGACTGAAGAGTCCAGGATGCAGACTGGACACTCTCAGGTCAGGGTTCATAGGGCGTCCCATTTTGGGACTTCTTTTCCGATCAAGCTCTTAATTTGACCAGTTAATCTCTTATATATCAGTAACTCCCAAAAAAATTTCGTCCCAATCTGGAAAGTTTTAGACCCCCCCCCCCCCCCCACCTCCATCTTTAGGGTGCCCATCAGCCGAGTGCAGAAAACCCAGTTTTCAATAGAAAATCCTGCATTTGTGGGTTAGTTCTGCCATATTTGCTCATGCAAATGTCATATTAGAGGTTTTGGGGGATGCTACTGTCGTTTATGAAGGTCTCAAATCATGTACAGGTCAAAGGTCACATGATTTTAGACAAGGTCATTTGACGCTGAAAAATGGGTCAAATCACATGTTTTTTCTTATTTCTTTCTTGCCTAGTCTTATTTCACAGACATGCACTCAGGGCTTTCACTGGAGAACACATGATCCTAGATTACCCATCTGGTACCCTCCCTTTTCTTCAGTTCAGCAGGTACCAGATTTCTTTTTCCAGAACAGGGTGGGCGGCCGTGGCTCAGTTGGTAGAGCGGGTCGTCCAATGACCAAAGGGTCAGCGGTTTGAATCCTGGCTCCGACTTTCCACATGTCAAAGTTTCCTTGGGCAAGACACTGAACCCTAAATTGTTCCCAGTAGGGCCAGGTTTTCTGCACTCGGCTGACGGGCACCCTAAAGATGGCGGTGGGGGGTCTAAAACTTTACAGTTTGGGCTGAAATTTTTTTGGGAGTTACTAATATATAAGAGATGAACTGGTCAAATTAAGAGCTTGATCGGAAAAGAAGTCCCAAAAATGGGACGCCCTAAGGGTTCAATAAAGAACACAACACATCATCAAAGCCTCCAACAAAGCTGTGTGAGAACAAACAGTTGGATCAAACATCTCAAATATGGATCTATCATTTCAAGCAGATCAATAACTTTATACTCATGCCTTTTGTTTTGTCTAGACTCAGTGGCTGTAACCTGTCAGACAGAAGCTGTGAAGCTCTGTCCTCAGTTCTCAGATCCCAGTCGTGTAGTCTGACACATCTGGATCTAAGCGACAATGACCTGAAGGATTCAGGAGTGAAGATCCTGTCAGATGGACTGAAGAGTCCAGGATGCAGACTGGACACTCTCAGGTCAGGGTTCAACACAGAACACAACACATCATTTCAATGTTTGTCTTCAGTTGTTGGATGGATTGAACTTGTCAGTGGTTGTTTGTGTTGAACTCCAGACCAGTTCTACTGACCTTCAACTGTGTTCAGAGTCTGGAACTCATAGACTTTACACATTGAAGTCCTGTTGGTGAAGTCCCATGCATTGACAGACTCTGTTCAATGACTCCAACTCCACTCATCTCCATCCTCAGTTGATGGATGAGATGTTTTGTGTTGCAGATTGTCAGGATGTCTGATCACAAAGGAAGGATGTTCTTCTCTGGTCTCAGCCCTCCAGTCCAATCCGTCCCATCTCAGACTGCTAGACCTGAGCTACAACCATCCAGGAGCCTCAGGACAGGAGCTGTGTGCTCTAGTGGAGGATCCACACTGGAGACTGGACACTGTCAGGTATGGACTGAGCTGATGCATCCACAGATAATGGCAGATAGAACAGGTAGAGCTGACAGGAACCATCTGTCAGAGCTGGGATCCATCCTGTATGAAGGTCCAGCCCATGTTCACAGACAAACACACTCAGTCAGTGATTCAGAAGGAACCATTTAGTGGATGTGAACAGAAAAGCTTCAGTGGATCACAGTGATGGAATGTCCATGTTTCCAGCTGACCTCTGACCCTCCTCCTCCTTTCAGGTTGGATCCTGCTGGAGTCCGAAGGTTGACACCAGGTCCAAGGAAGTGTAAGTGTGATTTGATTAGATGGATTGAAAGCAACCTGAACCCAAAGTGGGACCTGGTTCCACATTCTAAACATCTGAGGTGTTCATGAAGACAGTCAGTTTAGTGGAAGGATGAGCTGATAGCTGATTGGTCAGGACTGGTACCACATGGACCCACATACCCTGAGCAGTGAGTCCTCAGGTCCAGTCCCAGACTATTTAGTGTAGATCAGAGCTCTAGTGTCTTTCTGCACATTTACAGTCTGTACTGTCACTGTGGGACAAAGAATGAAATGGACAAACAATAATCCAGGGGCCATTCTCCATCTGAACATGGATGGATTTCATTCTGAACGTCTGTCTGAACCACTGCATCAACACAAAAACCATTAAAGCCACAAAAACAACAACAATTCAAGCAAACACAAAATACTAGCACTCCTAAAACAAAGCAATTCCAGTCTGTGGTTGGGTCCAGTCTCTTCTATTTGGATTCATCAACTCAATCCAACATTTGTCCCATCTGTGTTTTTAGTCCATTTCCACATTTCAGTCCTGTGCTGGATCCATGAAACCAGTTGGTTCCAGTGGGCCGTCCTTCACTGGTCCATTTGTGTTGTTGGTTTGTTTCCTGCTGTCAACATGATTGTAAACACACACATTTGATGGGAGCCCTGAAGCTGTTGGGACATGTGAGCCCAGTCCAAACCATGACACAAACATTCAACCTTCATGTTGAACACTGGCTCCATCCTCTAGTTGTCTTCAATGCAGATTCCTGCTCATAAACCTCAGAATGGTTTTGTGTGTCAGCTCCATCCAGCCTCTCTCTGGACTGTTTGGATGATGCTCTGATCAAATCCATGCACACATTTGGACACTTCCACTCACTTGTTCTTTTCAACACTTCCTTTAATGGTTCACATATTGAATTGATCCAAACCTGGGGCTCAAATCTGTCATTTGTCCCATTCTTTGTGTTTGTGTCAAGAACTGAAAATCTGTTCAATACCATTTGATTTTCTGTTTGACAAAGAAGGAAAATCCAGTCCTTTAGAAATGTTGAATCTGCTGTTTCTGATCAGGAAAATCAAACAGGAAAATCCAATCCACTGTGTTTTTATTGAACGTCTGTTGGTGAAAATGTGCTCAGAAACAACAGATCCATCTCGAAAAAACTGGATTGATCTGTTATTGATCAGTATTGATCAGAGTCAGACTCACACATGATCCATCCATCAATAACAGTTGAATTGAACCTAGTCATGTGATCAGACTGTCAGCCAATCAGCTGATCACTGATCAATAACTGCAGCTGGATTGTGTTTTCTTCTGTCCATCAGATTTCTGTGAACTCACCCTGGATCCAAACACAGCGCACAGAGAACTGAAACTGTCTGAAAACAACAAGAAGGTGGAACGAGTGAAGGAGGTTCAGTCATATCCTGATCATCAGGACAGATTTGAGTACTGGCAACAGGTGATGTGTTCAACTGGTCTGACTGGTCGCTGTTACTGGGAGGTCCAGTGGAGTGGATGGGTTGAAATATCAGTGACTTACAGAGGAATCAGAAGGAAAGGAAACAGTAGAGACAGTTGGTTTGGAAGAAATGATCAGTCCTGGAGTCTGTGGTGTGATGGAGGTGGATACAGGGTCTGTCATAAAAACAAATACACACTCCTCCCTCAGTCCTCCTCCTCCTCCTCCTCTGGTACAGTCTCAGTGTATGTGGACTGTCCTGCTGGATCTGTGTCCTTCTACAGAGTCTCCTCTGACAAACTGATCCACCTGCACACCTTCAAAACCACATTCACTGAACCACTGTTTGGAGGATTTACACTGTGGAACCCAGGATGCACAGTGTGTTTGTGTGATGTGTAGTTGTGTAGTTGCGCAGTTGTGTAGTTGTGATGTGTTGTGTAGTTGTGTAGTGTCCATAAAATGGTTGTGTTCAAATCAGTGTCATTTGAACACAGTTGTGTGTGAGTTGATGCTCTACAAATACACAAACATTTAGAAACACCAAGAACATAAATCAGCCTCAGTTCTTCAACAGTTGTCTTGTTTCTTTGGATGCTTTCTATGTTTATAAAATTAGAAATGACTCCAACCAGTAGTTTGACAGAAGAATTGCTCATGAAGACGACGCCTCCACAATAACTCATCTGTGTGCATTTTGTCCACAGTGAGAGGATTAGGACTGTAGACTGAAAATGACAATTCCAGTAAAGGAGCGCATTTACAGAAGAAAGACAGAATGTTGCATCCAATTGTCTTTTTTCTCCATATATTCTCCCTTTATTTTGTGTCCATGTCCATTTGCATAAACAGCTGTTTCTCAGTGGAATTCCAGTCTTTGAGTCCTAAAGGCTCATGAGTGTCATGTGTGAGTCTTCCTTCATGGACACTTCAGCAGCTGAAGACAAGAGGGCGCCGTCATCCTGTTCAAACACATCCACTCAGTCTGTGCATTTTCAATCCACATGTCTGTAGATTCCATCCAAAACTCCTGCTGTGTCTGCCACATATGAGGAGGAATTACTGCTGTTAAAGATCACACTCACACATGAGTCCATTTTATGGACTTGGACTTTGAACAAAGAGTGAATTCATGTGAAAATCATCTGTTTTTTCACATGTTGATGCTTTTGTTTGAATAAATGCAGATCAAACTCAATCCTTTTACTCATGCAGATTATTGTCAATTTTTCATCCAATGTAAAATGACAAATAAAAGCATCTGAATTGAAGCTTTAGTTTGTGTTTTTTCTCAACATTAACAGGACACTTGTCAGTGACTTTTCCTTTTATCAGCTGATATTAAAGGTTTGGAGCCTCAGCCTTTTTTTTCACTCAGATAGTTCAATGCTCCACATCTGATGTCCATCATTGTCTTATCTACTGATTCCATGGAGGAATTGAGAAACAAACAAACAAACAAATTGAGATTTGTTGCTGCAGTTGTTTGGTCCGAACGCTTTGTGCTTCAGACAGACTCCCCAGTGAGTCTGGAAAATGGACTAAACTGAGTACAGAGCGCTGATCCAGTTTCTAGTCCTGGAGGCTCCATCTGACAAACAGGTTTGTTTTTTTCCCTCAACTTTATTGAAAATATTCAGGTCTACAAAACAGACATTTTGAACAAACAAACATTAAGATGTCCAAAAGAAAAAGCATTTGAACAAATAAATTTAAGAAAAAAAGCATCGATTTAAAGACACAAGGCAGAATAGACAAATAATAGTATAAAAAAAAAACAATGTATGGAACACAAATAAATAAATAAATGCATCAGAGTTCAGTCTATTTGAACCCTTTCATGCACAGTGCTCACTCCAGTGGACAGTTCTTCTCCAGCTGTTCTCTTGTATATTCATGGCTTTGGTTCTTTTAGTTCCAGATCAGCCAACACAGTGGACACTCATGCATCATCCCATACACTGACATTCACACCATTACTGGAACTGAGCTGTTCCACACAAACCTGATCTGCACTAACAGCTTTGAGTGGAAATCAATTTCTAATTGTTATGATACTGTAATTAACTGTTTTCTGAAACAAAAAGTTGTGTTGTTTTTTTTTTTTTTTTGCATATCCTCCTCAGACCCAGCAATGCAATGTGTCCTCTATAGGGGACAAAAGTTTGACACTTTCACTAAAATGCTGTCCATTACAAAGGACATTCCATTAAAAAATCAATCAATCAATAAAAATTATTTTTAAAATGTGTCTGAAAAAACTTGCATTATGCAGTTTCCAATCAAGACCATTTTTTTAGTGTAAAAAAGCTAAAATTGTCAATTTCCTGGGTCTCGGAGGATATTATCTCCATGAAATGAGTAATAACTAGTATTAGAGTAGATAAAATGTGAGAAAACATCAGATTAGTGGCATTAAAAATGTTTTTATTTCATAGTTTTCACACAGTTTATCACTTTCTGATGATGAGTCTTAAATACACGAACAGAAAACTGAAACTGTCTGAAAACAACAAGAAGGTGGAACATGTGGAGGAGGTTCAGTCATATCCTGATCATCAGGACAGATTTGATGTCTGTGAACAGGTCATGTGTTCAACTGGTCTGACTGGTCGCTGTTATTGGGAGGTCCAGTGGAGTGGAGTGGTTGAAATATCAGTGACTTACAGAGGAATCAGAAGGAAAGGAGACAGCTTAGACAGTAGGTTTGGAAGAAATGATCAGTCCTGGAGTCTGGAGTGTTATGGAGGTGGATACTGGGTCTGGCATAAAAACAAATGCACAGACCTCCCTCAGTCCTCCTCCTCCTCCTCCTCCTCCTCCTCCTCCTCCTCCTCCTCCTCCTCCTCCTCCTCCTCCTCCTCCTCTGGTACAGTATCAGTGTATGTGGACTGTCCTGCTGGATCTGTGTCCTTCTACAGAGTCTCCTCTGACAAACTGATCCACCTCCACACCTTCAAAACCACATTCACTGAACCACTGTTTGCAGGATTTGGACTGTGGTCTGGAACCTCAGTGTGTTTGTGTGATGTGTAGTTCTTTTGTGTAGTTGTGTTCATGCACATGTGGTTGTGCAGATGTGAACACAAACATCTGGACTTTCTACTGCTCAGCCTTTAGTTTGAATGTGTGGCAGGTGTTGGTCCATAAATGTGAATGTGAGCCTTACTGCCACCACCTGGTCTGGAGTGGGAACTACAACTGTACGTCCAAACTGACCAAACAACTCATTTATGTCATTATTCAATTATTTGAATCTAATTAAAGCCTCAACTTCAGCATTTATAAATATGTGTGTGACAGGATCTGATCCATAAACTATGAACATAAATATATGACCCATTAAATGAACATGTGTAAAGGCTGATCAGTGTTTACATGCAGGATTTTTACCACACTGTGGAACTGTTCAACTATACAAACTTAAAGTCATTCCAACAGATGTAGACCAGTAAATATGAAGGAAGTGCAGAGGAAAAATTTTTTTTGCTGATTTATTCTGTCTAAGCATTTTGTCTAAACTTTGTACGTGTCATTCTGATGATTTTAGACTCTGTACATGCTATGCTGAAGATACTGAGCAAATCAATAAAATCTAATCCAAACCAGATACTGTAGGGACATGTGATGGAACTGAGGTAAACATGCATATGTGACCTGCACAGTATAAAGGCTCTTTGACTTCTATGCGTCTGTGTCCAGTCTTAGCAGACTGCACCCTGTTTGCAAACAGCGAGAGTTTGTCTCTGAATCTGTGTTGATCATTGCTGATTATTGTTGGTTGTTCGCTTCAATTTGAAACATCATTTTGTAATAAATTTGATAAATCTACAGGGTTATTGTGCTTCTTTCATTCTCACTGTAAAATCTAGGCCCCGACAGGAAGCACTAATTAAATACACGTATGAATCAAAGAATAGCAGAGTTTCAGTCTGTCCATCCAACTGCAGCAGATCAAACACAATGATGAGGTCATGTTTGAAGGTTTGGATCAAACCTCAGAACATCGACATAAACAGTATCAACAGCATGAACACACAGTGATGATGCCTTCATAGAAATAATCTCCCACACTGAAAAAAATTGGGAGTAGTATTTACTTAAGAAAACTTAGGAAAGTTTTTGCACTTACATATTACAAGTAAATTCTACAGGGGCGATCGTCAAGTAAACTTTACTTGCAGGTATGAGTTTATTTTACTCGCAAACCTCAGGTAGTTTACTGTTGATTATTAATATGGTCATTGAATTTTACTCTTTCCTTCTTTATAAGTTTTACTTAGACTCTGACTGCTTCAAACTGAAAAATCTCACCTAAAATCAATGGCTTTTTAAAGTAATTTCAAAATACTTTTGTAAACTTTACTTATGGACTATAAATAAGTAACATTTACACAACATTTTACACAGTTTTTCTGCAGTTTTAATTGCCTAAATTTGTTCATAATATTTTGTTTATTGAAACAATGACTTTAAAAAAATGAGGCAACTGTTTTAATTTAACACTTTTATTTTTCTTGAGTGAAAAAATATTTTTTTCAATAAAATATTGTCCACCAGGGTTTGCATTGCAAAACAAGGTATATTTCACCCTGAAAAAAAAAAAACATATTTGACATGCTTCAGGAATCTTCAGTGCATCTTAAAAGACATGCTTATTAGAACATTGTGACACTGTTTGCTGTAGTTGCTGCTTGAGAGGGCACTGTGTCAGCTGCAGAAAGTTGTTGCTTTGGGGAGGATAAAAAACAAAGACAAAACTAGAAGCACTCGGAGAGCGCAGACCTCCGCCAAGGCTGATCAGTGGCCCCCCCCGTGGGCCCCCCCACGCCAAGGAGGTTATGTTTTTGCCAGGGTTTGTTTGTCTGTCTGTTTGTTTGTTTGTCTGTCCGTTAGTGTGCAACATAACTCAAAAAGTTATGGACAGATTTTGATGAAATTTTCTGGTCTGCGCCCCCCCCGTGGGCCCCCCCACCCCCGATCACTACCAAAATTTAATCATTTCTTCCTTATCCCATTTCCAACAAACCCTGAAAATTTCATCAAAATCTGTCCATAACTTTTTGAGTTATGTTGCACACTAACGGACAGACAAACAAACAAACAAACAGACAAACAAACCCTGGCAAAAACATAACCTCCTTGGCGGAGGTAATAATACATTAAAACTACAGAACACTGCAAGAAATACAACATTAAAACTACAGAATCGTGTACTGTAACCAAAATAAACTGTACCACTGTCAAAATATTTTAAAATATCACTGATGTACTTATGAAATATAAAGCACTACACATTTATTTTTACCTGAGTAGCCAGATGGCTTTGCTTGTGACACTGCTTGTTGTAGTTGCTGCTTGAGAGGGCACTGTGTCAGCTGCAGAAAGTTGTTGCTTTGGGGAGGATAAAAAACAAAGACAAAATAATACATTAAAACTACAAAATCATGTAACCAAAATAAACTGCACCACTGTCAAACCACCAAATTTTGAACATTTGCAATCTAAATGAATTCATCTGGTGCACTTTGACAGTATCAATCACTTATCACATCAAGAAGTTGGAATGCCAAGTTGACAATTTCAAGGTTTTTAAAAATCAATATGAGTATTTTTTTTAATGATTTGCTCCATAACTGAAACACCAAGAGGACTGAGAAGAGGCTTTGTTTCATTTGAGCTTCTATTTCCGACAGCACCCTTACTTTGAAGGCGGGGTAAACGCCACCGCGGCAGCTACGTAGCCTCATGACGTCATGGCGGCGCGACATGGTACAGCCAGCCAGTGCACAACATAAACAAGCAAGTTCTACACCTCCTGTTTAATCTTCTGACAGGGACCGTGAAACCACACGAAAAAAACCCACACACAGCCACCAACCCTACGGCGGTTAATTTGATGACAAGGGAATACAGAGCCGAGGTGGATTTCTTACCGAGTTTAGCTCCGGACAACTCAACTGAGTCAGAGAGGAGAGAGAGAGTGCTAACAGAGCTAACTAACATTAGCGCCGACGGTGCTAACTAATGCTAGCAACGCGGCTACATTTAGCTGCAGTTAGCTCTCAGTTTAGTAATGAAGCTGCAGCAGTCAGTCCACCAGGAATCACCTCGGCATTGTAATGATCTCTGTCATCGTTGTTGAAGGTTGTGTGTTGCTCCGGTCCGGAGGTATTCATTGTAAACGTGCTGGTTGTTAGCATGTCTGACTGTTAATGGCTAATTTAGCAAGATGTTTGCACAAGCATACTCCAAAATACGATTAAAATTAAAATGTATGTGATGTGCGATAATGGCAAATATTACAGTTTATATTATCATATTATTACATTAACTCCGTTAAGTTACATATGCAGAAAAATCTCAAATGTCTTACCTTAAACCTGACCGTTGTCTTCTTGTGTTTTGGCGGACAAATATGCGCAGACGTCCTGTATGTGCGTCACAAGGCGCATGCGCGGGCTCATAAACACGCAGCACAATTAAAACCTACTTGGTATTTCTAAGTTCATTGTAATGACTATGAAACCTTTGAATATTACGTGAAAATACATAATAAAACTTACTCTTCCCGCACAGTTTACTTATTACATGGATGGCATATATAGGATTTACTTAAATAATTCCAGTTCTCACAGATACTTTCAAATACAAAGTTAAAATTGTGACAGTTAACCTAGTAAATGTTACTACACCACAAAATAATTTTTTTCAGTGCATAATCCAACACTGACATCACAGTAGCACCAACGAGACTCTATTTAGCATCAAAACAAAGACAGATTTGATCCTGAAGCAGAACCTCAGTTTGATGTTCAGTCTGTTTAAAAGTGTGTGAATGTGAGTGAAGGACAGTCAAATACCAACACAAACACCACCAAGAAAACCACATGAAACAGGCGTCTCATCATCACAGAAGTCCTCTGAATGTGGATCCAGGCTCCAAATGGGACCCAGTGGTTCTCCAGGTCAACATGGACCCTTTCCAACACGTCTGTCCAATATGTCTATGAAAAGGAGGTTCTTTTCCAAACTCCTGAACGCTGTTGGTCTGGTTGGTGTTGGTGTTCAAATGCAGGTTTGATGGTTTTCTGTTGGATTAATATTCAACATGTTTTTGAGTAAATGGCCTGAATTTACACAAATGGGTCTCATGTTTTTATTTATTAATTACCTCCTCCAGGAGGTGTTGTGATCGCTTTGCTTTGTGTGTGTGTTTGTTTGTTTGTTAGCAAGATAACGCAAAAAGTTATGGACAGATTTTCATGAAATTTTCAGGAAATGTTGATACTGGCACAAGGAAGAAATGATTCAATTTTGGTGGTGATCGGGGGTGGGGGGGCCCCACTGATCGGCCTTGGCGGAGGTCTGCTCTCTCTGAGTGCTTTTCTAGAAAAAACAAAAACTCAAACTATGAATTATGAAAGAGCTGCAGCATCTGAACCCTACCACACAGCAAAAACTGGAGAGTTGAATCAACTCCCACAGAGCTGATTTTAACTCTTTTTCAGAGTTTCTATAGGTCTACACTTTACAGAGTTAAATTAACATTTTCATTGGAGCAAATTATTTAACACTATGCCGGAGTTGCCTTTTTAACTCAGAAACCTGAGTTAACTTAACACTGACTAATTTAACTACCAACACTCAGAAGAGTTCAAAAATGGTAAATAGACTGAACTTATAGCCCATTTTCTACACTTTCATGGTGCCGAAAATGCTTTACAATTCCTCACATTCACCCATTCACTCACACACACACGCGGGTGACTTCAACATGTGGATAGTCAGAGCCAGAACTCGAACCGCCGACCCTTTGGTCATTGGACAACCCGCCACAGCACAACACACACAGATCACAACACAACACAATGGAAGTAACAAAAATAACACTCATTTTACTTAATTTTCACACTGAAAGTAGTGTTAATTTTAATCATAAAAAAGTGAATCCATTAAAAATGACTTAAAATTCAAAGTGAACAGGATGATTCAAAGAAAGCTGATGCATTTTTTTTTTAGAAAATTTATTTTTCCTCTTTTTCCTCTCTGACAGTGACAGTCTGATAGAAATTGCACAGGTTCACCTGGTTTGAAATGCAGGGGCCAGGTAAATTAACACTGGAGAGACGCAAAACAACACTTCTCCTAAGTTAATTTCCACAGGCTTGACCAGGGCCGTGCAGAGAGCTATAAAGGGGCAGGGGCTCAAACTTCCAAAGGGCACATGAAAACGAATAACCACCAATTACATATGATTTGAAATGTTTAAGAAATCATTACACAAAGTATATATTTTCACATTAGTTTGGCAGACAGCTACAATAACAATATGTAATAACTTACGAAGTTGAATAAAGTGATAAAAATTAGGTTTGAAATTCTTTCTTATTGTAGCCTCCTTGCAGGCCAGGTGAAGATCACTCTGAAAAGGATGGTCTCACTGGTCTTGAATAATCCCCATCCCAAATGTGGCAAATTCTGGAACTGCAGACATTTACAGGAAGATAATTAATGTGTGTGAATGGTGTGCCTAATGCACATGAATAGTATGTAATGTTCTTCCTAAAATTGTGCTTACCTGTTGTACTTTTTTTCACCTAGTTGGTAAGGGATCAGCTACTTTTAGCAGCTTCAAGTAGCTCCTTTCTTTTTTGTTTAATGCATCTGTTTGCGAGGCATCTTCAAACTAAATAACAAAACAATAAAATATATAAGAAATACGACAAATACACCCACATACACACCATGCATGTCAAGTTATTTTATTATTCATGAGTGAATGTAAGGGGTGAGTGAGTGGTTGGTGGTGGGCAGATGTGGCTACAACAGTAGCTTGCCACCAATGTGTATGAAATGAATACAAAATCCAATGAAAAGTGTCACTGAGTTTCCAAAAAAGATATATAATACTAATGCTACATCTTCATCATCATCATTATTATTACTATATTTATTATTATCATTCAGTATTATCATCATTAGTATCATTATCAGTATTATTATCATTCAGTATTATCATTATTAATATCATTCAGTATTATCATCATTAGTATCATTATCAGTATTATTATCATTCAGTATTACCATTATTTTCCAGACTCCACATTCCAAGCAAGTCCTTAGAAATAACTTGTTAAAATTATTTGAAAACTGTGGGCTGGCTGTTGCTTGTTTTCATTCAATAAATGTATCTGACTAATTAGACTGGACTCAGACTGCACCTATTCTGTGTATAGTAGGCTACATTAGGCTACTGTAAAAGATGTGCATTTTCTACAATGTAAAATATATATATCTCAGTCTCAAAAGTGAGGACTATTACCATGTGTTACAATTTTACAGCTAAAACTCAACAGTTTATGGAAATAAAACAGAAGCAGATCTGTGTGAGTGCTTCAGCAGGACTCAGGGGCCGTTTACACGGCGTAGGATTCAGTCGACTCCGGGAAGATTTCATCGCAGATTAGCCTTCTGTTACCATGGAAACGGTGCCTAGAGTGCCTGAATCCGGAAACTTTTGATACCAGGGTTCAGGGTGGAATGTTATCGATACGCTCCGCATTTCAGCTCCGTGTTAACGCGAATCGGAGCGTTCCGGGGTAAAATATGACGTCACCACATGCGCGCGCAGCCAAGAACCGCCAGTTAACCCACTCCAGGCCAGTTGGTGGCGGTAATGCGCCTCCAAGCTGGTTTGCCAGCCTCTATGACACAATAAAGCTGCAGAAAAAGAAGGAACAACCACAACAACAATGGCCGGTTTCAGACCAACATACGTGCTGCTAACTGTGCTCAGCTCGTCTGTCCAGACAAAGAAGTCCTGCGTCTTTGTACGACCACTCGCCATTGTTGTTTGTAAATAGTGTTGTCCGCCTCTTTTTCTTCTTCTTCTTCTCCTCATTTAAAGGCTGTCTAAACCGGAAATCGTTTGTGCGCAGGCGCGTGTTTTACCGCCACTGTTTCACTACAGCTCTACATCGCCAGCTACTGGTCTGGCATGGCCACTACAGCGTATTCAGCCGTCCTCGCGGACTCATGTTAACGCAGATCGTTATCATAGCGGCTTCGTCTTAACGCGGAATGATTTTATAACGCAAAGGAGAAATCTTTGCGGAGTGTTGCCGTGTAAACGTACCCTCAAACTCAGGTGGGCACCCAGCTGTTACAGTGGGCTAGTCTGGGAGCTCATTCCATGACGTGACGATGATATTGAATTATTTACTAACTTACGATCGGTTTTTGGCCCCAAAACTATAGTTGTTGAAGAATAGGACCAGGACCATAAGCGACAACTGAATGTTTTGGGCAGATAATGGGGTGGACTCTCACGTACCTTGAATCGCGGACCTTCCCTCCTCCTCGTTCATCCTCCAGATCGCATGACGTGTGCGTGTGTGTGTGTTGCAAGCTTCCACAGGAGAAAGGGGCGGGGCGTGACAGAGATGAAAGGGCACCATGACCAGGTCAAGTGACAGCCAAATTAAACCACTCTAAACATTTATAATCATTGATCAGAAATGTAGTCACGAAAATTTTAGTCATGCAGTTTTTTGCGCAAAAAAAACCCAAACAAACAAAAAAAAAAGCCGGTAAAAAGGGCACTTGTAGGCAGAGGATCAAAGCGGCAGGGGCTCAAGCCCCCCCGGCCCCCTGCTTTGCACGTGCCAGGGCTTGACTAACTCTTTTCATTAACCCCAACTCTGAGTGACATTTAACTCACAGTGAGTTAAAACTACACTTTGAGAGTGAAAATTGACTCTCAAATGTTTAACCCTGAAATTTCAACTCTCCACTTTTTGCTGTTCACAATGAACATTTGACAGATGAACAGAACCACAGCGCTGCAGTTTGTCTTTTATGTATTGGGATTGTCTCTGTCAACTCAACCTATATTTCTTATTATGACGTTTTTATTTTTATTTATTACTAGAAATATCAGGCGACCCCATGTGGGGTCCCGACCCCAAGGTTGAGAAACACTGGTATAACCTTATGCGTGACCACCGGGGGGCGCTGATGACCCCCTGATAAATGGTTTCAAACACACTGAAAAGCCTCAGAAGTCACTGACTGATGCCTTTGGAAATATTTAAAACTGTTGTTAGTCAATAAACCCATGGAGTATAACAAATGACAGCGGTGTTAGATGCTTATTTTATGTTCAGTAAATTATATATTTTGTTGAAAAAGTCACTTTTGCTCCAGTTTTCTCTGTTGTGGTAATAACATCGACATAATAAGTGAATTAAATACAGGAAAATACCTGTAAAATGTTAAATGTAGAGGATAATTGCAATAATAAATAGCAAAATGAAATATTATATATACAATAAAATGTTATATTCAAAATAAAAAAAATAGTTTAGGAAAGGTTAAATGTAGATAATTCATCTTATACGTCTTTGTGTCATTGTGTGTTGTATTGTAATAAAAGGGTGGATTAAATGTGGGTTTATTTCTTCATATTCCTTTTCAGATTTGAGTATGAATTTAGGTTTTGGTTGTTGCTTCTGTTGTTAATTTGCTTTGTGAATTTGCTTTTGTTGGGGATTGTATTGTGTTTATGTCAGAAATACAACATTCATTAACTGAAAGGGTTAAAACTGGAATCAGCAGCCTTAACATAATAAAAGTCTCATTTTTATGACATTTTTATTAGAAAATTGGAAGAATTTACATTAAATAAGTTCTGTGCAATAAAACAATCGCATATTAAAGAACAGGTCATGAGAGTAAAGCAATCAGGGTTCTGGTTCTGGTCCTAGTCAGTGGTACTGGTCCTGTCTGCGAGGCTCTGTGGCTCTGCTCCTGGTTCAGGGTCCTGGTTCTGGTCCTGGTCCCAGTCAGTGGTCCCGTCTGCGTGGTTCTGTGGCTCTGCTCAGGTTTCCGGCCTCCTGCTTCAGGACGCTGAGGAGGGACTGGGAACTCTCCAGGATCTGAACACACACACATGAAAACACACATATTTATATGAGTTTAATCAGGTTGGAAAAATAAGTAAAGCATTAAAAACAGGATGGAAGGAACCGAACAGAACCAACAAACAGAACCAATGAACAGAATAAATCATCTACAGGGTCATTAAAGGTCAAGTCAAACATTCACAGGATCAGGAAAACGCCCTGAAACAGGAATAAACACACATTTGACTAGTTTATTCATGAGCTGCACTGACTTTTACTGATGTAGAGATGATTGTGTGTTATATATACATGTGTTATGTATAAATATATATATATATATATATATACATATATATATATGTGTGTGTGTGTGTGTGTGTTATATATGTGTTGTATTATGTGTGTTTTATGTGTGCTATATATGTGTTAAACTGTGTAAATCAGGTAAAAGCAGCTGCTGCTTAAAATAAAACAATTTTATTACAGTGAGTTTTATAATGAGTCATTTGACCAGAGAGAAAAGAACCAATGAGCAACTAGTTTGATACTGATAAAACTGGAAGAAAACAAGTAAAAAAAAAAAAAAACTCCTGGAAAAAAAAAATAAAATTGTTTAAATACAATGAAAACAACAGTGGTGAAAACACAAAGCCCTGTGGGACACCAGAACTGATTCCACTGGTCTACAAGTAAAGTGCCTCCAGAATAACAGTGGTGAAACTTTACTGAGTTTGAATCACTGATAAATCTACATTCAGTTCAAATGCAGGTCGTCTGTAGATTCAAACATACGGTCGAAATGTGAAACAGTGAGAATTAATGATAGAATGAGTTTGAGTTCAAAGGAAAACACAGTCTGTTCATTATAATACATTCACTTTACAGGTTCTTTGTACTGGAACATTTATAAATCTATAGGATAAATGAACATACACCAATATATATGTGAAATAACACTATCATAAACCTTGAAAACATTAGAAAACCAACACTTCAGTCATCTGTTGTTGGTTCTTCTTGTTTTCTTTGACTGTAGTTTGTGCTGATGTTGTTACTGTATTTGTTCTGACGTCTTTGGTTCTCATTCCACCCACTGAAGCTCCACTCCCCAAACATTCGCACTAATCACTGTAAACAGACTCTTATTAAAAAACAACAGGGTGGGGGCGACGCGCCGACCCTTTACACGACTCCCAACCGCCTGCTTTTACAACATGAACACGACCACAGCTGTAGGTTGATGCTTTTGTGCAGATTTTGAGCTCAGATGCAGGATTTTGGTCCCATTCAGCTGCAAAAGCTGTTGATAACACTGGGATCCCTGTCAGGTGTGAGACTGTTACCCAAGTATGGACGTTTTCAGACAGTTTTAAAGGCGTCTTTGGTCAAATTTACATCTGGGACTACAAGTCATTCGCACATTACTACCTTATTACACACAATTTTATTCTAACAGCACATAATGTTTTACACTGCTGCTCCACTGGACTGTACATACTGTATTTTACATACACTGTACGTAGTCTGATACACTAATTATTTAGTGTTTTTATATTGATGTACATATTTTTGAGTGTTTTTATATTTTCTTTTTTTTCCTTTTTATCTAGCCGAGAACTACCTCTAAGAGAAACTTTGTTACATGCACATAATGACAATAAACATTCTTGAATACCCTGAATAAACACTAGTTTAACAGGCCTCAGAGTTATTATACACCAACATGCACAAAAATATAGACAATAATATGCTAAAATCCACCCCCCCAAAAAATATGCTAAAATATAAAAATGACACATGTTAAAAATATGCTAAATACACAAAAAATATGATAAATACAAAAAGGGGATATTTGCAGGTTTAATGAAGCCATATTTATGAGTTTAAAACATTTTCCTCTTCATCTTTGGTCAAATTTCAGACCTTAAATTCATGTAAACTAGCGCGTTGACCCGTGGTTCCCCACAGGTTCTAGATGTGGTAGTTTTTATGCTGACTTTTGGGAAAATATGTGAGTCTACAGGGTGGGGAAGCAAAATTTACAATGAACATTTAGTTGTTTTTTCTCAGCAGGCACTACGTCAATTGTTTTGAACCCAAACATATATTGATGTCATAATCATACCTAACACTATTATCCATACCTTTTCAGAAACTTTTGCCCATATGAGTAATCAGGAAAGCAAACGTCAAAGAGTGTGTGATTTGCTGAATGCACTCGTCACACCAAAGGAGATTTCAAAAATAGTTGGAGTGTCCATAAAGACTGTTTATAATAGAAAGAAGAGAATGACTATGAGCAAAACTATTACCAGAAAGTCTGGAAGATACTATTAAAGAAGAATGGGAGAAGTTGTCACCCCAATATTTGAGGAACACTTGCGCAAGTTTCAGGAAGTGTGTGAAGGCAGTTATTGAGAAAGAAGGAGGACACATAGAATAAAAACATTTTGTATTATGGAAATTTTCTTGTGGCAAATAAATTCTCATGACTTTCAATAAACTAATTGGTCATACACTGTCTTTCAATCCCTGCCTCAAAATATTGTAAATTTTGCTTCCCCACCCTGTATATTTTATAAGTACTGACATAAAAATTGTTTCATAAATCATTATTTAAAATTTAAACGACAAT
This sequence comes from Sphaeramia orbicularis, assembly GCF_902148855.1. NCBI lineage: Eukaryota > Metazoa > Chordata > Actinopteri > Kurtiformes > Apogonidae > Sphaeramia > Sphaeramia orbicularis. The sequence continues at coordinate 3,373,240 of NC_043968.1, read as the reverse complement.
TAATACATTAATACCAAAATCTAGGGACTCAAGTTAGTAAATGCATCACTCCTGTTTTTAACTTCATTTCCTATCATGCAGTGCGGTACTGTGCTTCCTGTCAACCATCACGGCCATAGCAATGTGACTGTGAGGCTACTGTATTCCAAAATTACAGATATCTCCCAAAATACTGGTCCTATCAACTTGCCGATTTCACTAGTCTCTTCCTTGACCAAAAATACATAAGTATGACAAACTGCAGCAGTCAGCTCAGTATGGATTTTGTGTGATGCCTGAGACACACACACACACACACACACACACACACACACACACACACACACACACACACACACACACAAAGTCCACTTCCCTTTTAAAATAAAAGCCAACAGTCCAACAGGCCTAATTATACACAACCATGCACAAAAATGCACAAAAGTACACACTAAAACTCACAAAAAAATACATCAACACTCACAAAAAACCTAAATTCACTAAAAAAAAATGCTAATCCATGGAATATGAAATTATGCTGAAATACCCCCAAAATATGCTAAAGTACACAAAAAATACTCAAACTACACAGTCAGTGTATCTGCAGGTTTGATGAAGCTGAATTTCTGACTTTTTCAGACATTCTTCTCTTTGGTCTGATTTCATTCCTTCCGTTCACATTAATTTCAGTCCAACAGGCCTCAGAGTCACTGTGCTGAACAATGTTTACATCCACTAATGTTACACTTCCTTTTTTTTTTTTTTTTTTTCTAAGAATTCTGATTTTTTTTTTTCATAAATTGAAAAAACAAACAAATAAACTATACACATCCAGAGAGTGGGTGTAAAAAAACAAAACAAAAACATTTACAGCTGCTCTTCATGGTCCTGGCATACAAGATCTCAAAGTAAAGAATCAATGTATAAATAAAAACACAAAAACATATTTCCTTCAGAGGATTTTGGGTTCATATTCATGCGTTCATCTCAGCAAAATCAGATCTCAAAGGCTTCACATATCTCACCCGTCCCTCCCAGTGTTGCACAAAAAAGTCCATCTTCAGATTTACAGTGAAGGTTATTCTAACGTTACATTTCCATTTGTCCATGACTAATGTTTGTGCTACTAGCGTTGAACCTGCTAAAGCTCTTCCCTAACCCCCCCCCCTCCACATTTGAACCCCCCCACCCATGACTGTTGGAGGCTCCACTCACTCCCATCTCCATTAAGATAAAATGATCAACACTAATTACACACTGGACTAATTCTGTACAAAGAAAATATGACACCCACATTTATTGTATATGTGGGATTTTTCAGACCTTTGAGTGTCAGATTTAAAGGTTAATTCCACTGGTCTACAATTATTTTAGAAATGACTTGCTTCAGAGATTAAATGCGCTAAATGTTACGTATTTTAATAAGATTAATTGGAAAATAAATGACAAAAGTGCCGGTTTGCTGATGTTTTCAAGGTATATGATTAAGTGTTATTCCACATATATATTGGTTTATGTACATTTATGTAATAGTTTTATAAATCTTCCACTAAATAGAACCTGTAAAGTGAAAGTATTCTAATGTGCAGACAGTGTTTTGAAGTAGATCTTGTAGCTCTGAGACAAATATTCCTTTTGAGTCAAACCCATTCTCTCGTTAATTCTTGAATTTCACATTTTAACCCAAGGCTGTATCTTGGAAAGTTCAGCCAACCAGCATTTTTGACTGGATTTTTCTTTATCAGTAACTCTCATGTGGTAAAATTTCATTACTTTTATTCTGGAAGCATTTTCCTTGCAGACCAGTGTTATCAGTTTTAAGGAGAATTAAGGCCTTAACTGAGGACAACATCCTGAAAACGTTCCTCTTATTTCCATCAGTTTCAATATTTCTGTATTTGGATGTGTGTAAAAGTGCATTTCCACAGGTTTGGATGTTTGTTCTTCCTAAAAGCAGAGGCTGTTTGGGTCTAACGGCGCCGTCTCTGATGCTCAATGTCACCTTGGTGTAGGCGGCCTCGCTCTCGGCCACGGTTCGGTCCAACGTGGCCCGGGCGGCCAGTCTCTGCGTCAGACTCTCGTTGACACGGCTAAGTTTCTCGCTCAGGACGCGGATGTCGTGTTGCAGACGCTCCCTCTCCTCCTCCTCCAGCTTTATCTGACGGTTCAGCTCGTCCCGTTTGGAGTGAAGGTCCTCGATACCTGAGCACGACAGGGACGGACATTAGACCACAGGGGGACAGGGACAGGACTAGGATCAGGATCAGGATGTACCCGGTGTGACTGAAAACTGAGGGACCCGTTCAGTAGGTTTTAGTCTTGTTAAAAGAAATCACATGAAAAACAAACAGGTCTGATATTCAAAAAAGCAAACATCCAGGTATAAAGAAACATATGATAAATGGAACAACATGCTTTAAATGTCCCTCTCATTTCAATCAGCTGAAATATTTACATTAAGAAAAACATACATAATACAAGTATGACTGATATGAAATAAAATACAACAGACTTTACTGTCATTGTGTGTTCAGCGCAACGATAGTAATGAAAAAAGAAAACATACAAAAGAAAATAAATAATAGAGAGAATATGAAATTACAAAAAACCTAAAAAGAAAAGATGATTCAATATAAAATTTAAGAAAAAATGCAATAAGAATAGAACAGTAGAATAAAATAAAAAATAGGCATAAAATATGAACATAAACAATACTAACAGTATGTGTATCTATGAATATTAGCATTAGTAATATATCTGTGAATATCTATGAAAGTCAATAAAAAATAGTGCATAGTATTGAAAAGTAAAACAAAAACCTTCTGTAAAGAGTCAAAGGGACTTTTGTTTGGTCTGTTTTACAGTGACGGTGAATAAAACCCTCAGCTGACTGAAAGCTCAGACCTTTAACCTGCAGCGTTTGGTGCTTAGATAACATCAGACTGAGACTACAGCTCTAGCACTAGTACCACTTTACTTTCTGTTGTGTTTATGGTCATATTATACTGTTGTGTGTGACTGTGTGTTAGTGTTTTTGTGTTACTGCTGCTGTTGCACAACCAACTGTCCCTCTGGAGACATAAAGTTCTTCTTAATATTTAATCCTTAAAGACCTTGGCCCTTTTGGGGCATCCTCTGAATGCATTTTTCATCTATGCTGAACCTTTCCTTAGTGATTTATCATCATATTACCCTCTGCATTTTTCATGCATTTTCCTATATTTACTGATCCTGTAGATGTTCATAAAAGCTCAAAAGTTATTGTATCAACAGTGAAGAAAAAGGGACTTTTTCAGCAAAATCTATCATTAACTGAACATAAACCCAGTGTGTCCATCCACTGTCATTGATCCAACTCCACGGGTTTTACTGGTGAATCAATGTTGTAGAAGATGACGGTGTTTCCACGGTAACTACAGAGCCTCTGAACGTCCAAATGGGTCATATCTGATGACCATGAAAAGATGAAGAACTGTATTTTACACCAATTATTGACACGTATTGACAGGATTAATGGAACAGCAGGTATTAAACAGTTTAGATCAGTAGATGCTTTTGTTGCCACTGGCTGTTCAGGTCTGTTAGGGTTAAATCTTCTTCTTTTATCTGTTGTGTTAAATCTTCATCTGAATCTAAATCTGTCAATAATACGTGCTATTTTTTTCTGATCAAATCTTACAACCTCATCATCACCCTGATGGTAACCAAACAACTGAAGTTTCTAGACTACGCCTCCTTTCATCTATAACATTACTGGCCTTATTTCTGATTTTAACCCTGTAGAAGTCAGTCAAATAATCCCAAACAGGTCACTGTCTGTTGCTCTGCTCGTACTGACTTTCCTCTGATCTTCTGAGTCAAAGTCATGATGAAAAAGGTCAGGACACTTTCAATAAAAACATAGATTTGTATTATTACCTCCGCCAAGGAGGTTATGTTTTTGCCAGGGTTTGTTTGTCTGTCTGTTTGTTTGTCTGTCCGTTAGTGTGCAACACAACTCAAAAAGTTATGGACAGATTTGGATGAAATTTTCAGGGTTTGTTGGAAATGGGATAAGCAAGAAATGATTAAATTTTGGTGGTGATCGGGGGTGGGGGGGCCCACGGGGGGGGGGGCCACTGATCAGCCTTGGCGGAGGTCTGCGCTCTCCGAGTGCTTCTAGTTTGTGACTGATTCTTTTGTCTTCCAGTTAATGTCGGTCCAGACTGAGGACATTTCATTTGTCTTAGTGTTGATCAGGAGTTAGTCTGACCTTTAAAACCGGATTAGGAGCTGGTGTCCTCTGACCCCCTGCTGTGATTCAATGAGGACACCGATACCCTCTGAGCTGGTCATGACACGGTTAAAGACTTATAGGTTAGTTACAGATTATTTACAGGGTTATACATTATATTTACATTAACTAATATAGTTGTGGGTTATATAAAACCATAACTGAGATAATCATATATAGTATAAATTATCTATCTATCTATCTATCTATCTATCTATCTATCTATCTATCTATCTATCTATCTATCTATCACTAAAATTTTATTTCTTTGTGTAATATTATGTTTATATAATGGTATACATATATTTTTGGGTCGTTTTATGTCAGGGGTGTCAAACTCATTTTAGTTCAGTTCCACATTCAACTAAATTTGATCTGCAGTGGGCTGAGCCAGTAAAATAATAACATAATAATATAGAAATAAGGTCAACTTCAAACTTTCCTCTATGTTTTAGAGCAAAAAAAGTACATTTACATTATGAACAAGTTGACACCTATAAACTATCTTTTCAAACAATGTGAATAACATGAACAAACTGAAAAAATAAGTGTAATTTTAACAACATTCTGCCTCAATTTATCATTTACACATGTGCATTATAACTTCCAGATTACAGTGGATCTACGAACACACAAAACAAGTGTTAACAGGTAGAATCTTGTTAAAATTGCACTTTCTTCTCTTAAGACATTTCAGCTTGTTCATAGTTGTTCACATTTTTTGTGAAATTACACTTTGTTTTAGTGTAAACACATGAAAATGTTTACATTTACAAAAAGAAAAAAATAGGAGTTGTCATTATTTCTATGTTATTATGATAGTATTTTACTGGTCTAACCCACTTGAGATTGAACTGGTCTGAATGTGGAACCTGAACTAAAACGATTGTTAATATCTTAGTGTAATTTTTGCATTTCACAAATTCATTCCAAGGGCCGGACTGGACCCTTTGGTGGGCCGGATTTGGCCCCCGGGCCGCATGTTTGACACCTGTGTTTTATGTTGTTCATTTGTTTCTGCATTTGCTTTTGTTAGTGGTTGAACATTAAAATTCATTCAAAGGGTTAAAACTAGAACCAGCAGCTTTAACGTAATAAAAGTTACATAGTTTTTATAGCTTTTTTTTTTTTAATTTAAAGAATTCTCATTAAATAAGTTCTGTGCAAAACAACAATTACAGTGTTGGTGATTATATTGTGCTTTTTATATGTATGAAACACAAATAATTCATTCATTCATATAGTTGTTTTCCAGGTGATAGACGGTGTCATCTGTCAGGTTTAATCAGATTGAACAGACCCACCCTGAACACACACACACACACACACACACACACACACACACACACACACACACACACACACACACAGTCTAAAGCTCAAACTGAACTAAACCCTCAGATCTGGACTTAAACCGAACACACTTGGGTGGAACTTTTCTCCAGGTTTGGGTGTAAACAGAACCTGAACTCCCAGCTAAAGCTAAAGCTAAAGCTAACATTAGCCACAGGCTCAAACCAATCACTAATCGATCACCTCATTAATACCAGAACAAACCTCTGACTTACACTTGACCAGTTCGTTGTTGTAGGTCTGCAGAGCCGCGGCTTGTTGGGTCATGTTGGACCGGGCTTAAAGTCACCGGAACCGAAAGAAAAGACGTGAATTCACCGAAAACCCGCGGCTACCGGCGGTCTGTCATCTGACTGAAGCAGAACAGAGCTGAACTGAACACCTTCCACTGAAACAGTCCTGCTGAAGGCGGGTTTCCCTGACAACTGCTCCAATAGACCGGAAGACACCCGGAAGTGACTCTTCTTCTACGGCGGTTTAACAGGTAGGGAGAAGGTTTAGCGACACCTGCCGATTTACGGTAACACCTGCTAGTGGTGATAAAGAAAAGAAAGAGACAGAAGATATGGAAAAATTATTAAATAAATGTATTAGGGAAAAAAAACTCTAAAAAGAATTGTAAATATTTATGAATACATTTAAAACATAGGGGAAAAAATACAATTAAAATAGCTTTTAAACACATAGAGAAATAATAAAATAAATTAATGAAAACCTTTGAAACATATGGAAAATAATAAAATAAATTAATGAAAACCTTTGAAACATATGGTAAATAATAAAATGAATTAATGAAAACCTTTGAAACATGGAAAATAATATAATACATTAATGAAAACCTTTGAAACATATGGAAAATAATAAAATGAATTAAAGAAAACCTTTGAAACACATGGAAAAAAATAAAAATAAATTAATGAAAACCGTTAAAACATATAGAAAATAATAAAATACATTAATGAAAACCTTTGAAACACATGGAAAATAATAAAATAAATAAAAACCTTTGAAACATATGGAAAATAATAAATTGAATTAAAGAAAACCTTTGAAACACATGGAAAAAAATAAAATAAATTAATGAAAACCGTTGAAACATATAGAAAATAACAAAATACTTTAATGAAAACCTTTGAAACACATGGAAAATAATAAAATAAATTAATGAAAACCTTTGAAACATATGGAAAACAATAAAATGAATTAATGAAAACCTTTGAAACATGGAAAATAATAGAATACATTAATGAAAACCTTTGAAACATGGAAAATAATATAATATATTAATGAAAACCTTTGAAACATATGGAAAATAATAAAATGAATTAAAGAAAACCTTTGAAACACATGGAAAAAAATAAAATAAATTAATGAAATCCGTTGAAACATATAGAAAATAACAAAATACATTAATGAAAACTTTTGAAACGTATGGAAAATAATAAAATAAATTAGTAAAAACCTTTGAAACATGGAAAAAAAAGTACAGTGGTAAAAAAAAACAAAAAACACTTGAAACATGGAAGATATTAATTTAAAAAATTAAAAGCACTTCAATACACATGGAAAAATAATTTAATAAAGTGATTAAAAAAAAATTTAAAAAAATCTAAACATGAAAAAATACAAAATAAATTCCTAAAAAAAACTTCTAAAAATATGATAAACTAATACCGATTAATAATAGCAAAAAAAAAACAACTTCGAGTCAGACAGACAAATGATACAAATGAAGAAAATACTGACAGAATAATATGAGAAAATTTTTTTTTTTTTAAATGAAAAACCCCCCGAAACATATGGAAAAAAGATACACATTAGACAGTTTTCTCCACTTTCAGGATCAACCCACCCACAAAGGGAATGTGTTTTTATTAATGGCATCAAATTAAAGTGAGTGAATATTTGCAATAAATCAGTAAAGTTGATCAGTTTGGAAGTTAAGTATCTTGTCATTATTTTGTATTCAAGATTCTTTGTCATTCAACATTGGTATCATGAACAAAATTATGTTCATTGTTCATTATTCTATCATTTAATTATTTTGTTCATTTTGGTGCTTGTTTTTTTTCTATTTTGTTCTTTTCATTGATTATTGTCTTCATTTTTGTACATCATTTTTATTCACTTGTTCTTTTCATTGATTATTTTTCATCGTTTTTATGTTTAAACATGTTATTGTTGTTTATCTTGTTGAGTATTCTGTTCATTTCTGTTCTTTTCATTGATTATTGTCTTCATTTTTCTACATAATTTTTCATTTGTTTGTTCTTTTTATTGATTATTTTTCATTGTTTTTATGTGTATGCATATTATTTTGTCTATTTTATTGAGTATTCTGTTCTTTTCATTGAGTATTTTGTTCATTATGTGTTCAGTTTGTCACTTATTTTTTCACTGTACAGATTTTTTTTTTCATTTGTCTACATATTATGCATTCATTTCTTTCTTTTATTGGACGTCTTTCTGTCTCCGTGTCAGTTTCATCGTGTCCATGTCCCGCCTCCCTCTGCTCTGGACCTGGTCCTGCTGATCTGGATCAGATCTGGTCTGGGTTTCTGGGCAGATTTGACACATTCCTGTCTTCAGTGAAGAATGTGTGGAGATAAAATACAGTGTCTTCAGCTGTTGAAAACATCTGGTTTATGTCTGGAAACTCCAGAGTCCTCCACTTCCAGTAACATCCAGAGGTTGTGTAAGAACGTCATGTGATCCACGTTCAGAATTATCAGGTCTGTTTGTAAAGATGTGTTTATTTTTTGGGATTGTGCAACGTTCTGCAGAAATAAAACCCAGTGTTTGGAGTTGAGAGACCAGTTTGAATTTTCAGAGCAGAGGAAACCCAGGACTCCAAACCCGACCAGGACCTGGACCTGGACCTGGACCAGGTGAGTCCAAGCCCTGCACTGACACTGGCTCTGACCCCTTTAACCCTTTAAGGCAGGGCTGTCAAACTCATTTTAGTTCAGTTCCACATTCAGCTAAATTTGATCTGAAGTGGGCCGAACCGGTAAAATAATAACAGTGAAAAAAAAGTAAAATTATTTTATGATCAGGTTTATCTACAAAGTTTCCTTAAAAATCTGAATAACATTAACAACTTGAATTGTCTTAAGAAAAACAAGTGCAATTTTTACAATTTTATGCCTCGTTTTATCAGTTTATCATTTACACATGTGCATTACAATCGCACAAAATATTTAGTATTGTTTTGTCATTTATGTTTTCACTGTATGGATTATTTTGCTCATTTTTGTTCTTTTCATTGATTATTACCTTAATTTTTCTGCATAGTGTTTTGTCTTTTGCTTGTTTCTAGTTCATTTTGTTACTGATTTTGCCGAGTTTTGTTCATTCTTTATTGTGTTTTACTCATTTTGTTCATTTTTTGTGTATTATAAACCGATTTCTTATTGTTTTCTTGTGAACGTGTGGGCGTCGTCAGGCCTCATTTATGGACATTTAATCAAATCATGTGATATTACATCCTTTGAAAAATGAAGCAAAAACTGAACATTAAAAAAATTTACAGACTTCATGGTTTTAAGGAGTTTTTTTTTTTTTTTTTTTTTAATTTTTTAAAAATATTTTATGTTATTTGTGTATTTATTTATTTTATTTATTTATTTATTTTTCTTTTCTTTCTTTTTTCTTTTTTATTATTATTATTTTTTAGCATCTGGACATGACACATGCACCTAGGGGGGCGCTACTGAGGCATTTCTTACACAACATTGAAATTCAGAGCGTTGCCATGGAAACAGAGTCGCTATTTTTGTTCATTAGATGACGTCAATTAAACGTTTCCAGGTCAATTCTTAGTTTTTTTTAACGTTAAACTCATGGAAATGTAAGAAACTGACCTGTGAGACTCAGACCGACATGGTGGACTTCCTGTTGAGGGACAGGAGTGAGTCAGTCCGGGACCCCAGATATACCTGGACCTGGTTAGTCCATGTGAAACCGTATCCTAGGGGGCGCTGTTACGACCAAAGTAACTATGAGGAGTTTGTTGTGTGGGTCACAGATCAGAGACACAGACGTCAGACAGTGGACAGGACGTGACCTTTGACCTCCTCATGTCTCCTTCTGGACGCCTGGTCCTCCTGGTGCAGCTCCTCACCTGGACCTCAGCTGGACTGGCCTGTTTCTGTGAGCGGTACCCCTGGGGGCCCTGGTCCATCTGCTCCAAGACCTGCAACCACGGAACACAGACCAGAACCAGGTGAGACAGAACCAGAACCAGATAAGACAAACCAGAACCAGGTGAGATGGACCAGAACCAGGTGAGACAGACCAGAACCAGGTGAGACAAAAACAGATCCAGGTGAGACAGACCACAGCCAGGTGAGACAGATCATAACCAGATGAGACAGACCAGAACCAGAACCAAGTGAGACAGACCAGAACCAGGTGAGACAGACCAGAACCAGGTGAGACAGATCAGAACCAGGTGAGATGGACCAGAACCAGGTGAGACAGACCAGAATCAGATAAGACAAACCAGAACCAGGTGAGATGGACCAGAACCAGGTGAGACAGACCAGAACCAGGAGAGATGGACCAGAACCAGGTGAGACAGACCAGAACCAGGTGAGACAGATCAGAACCAGGTGAGATGGACCAGAACCAGGTGAGACAGACCAGAATCAGATAAGACAAACCAGAACCAGGTGAGATGGACCAGAACCAGGTGAGACAGACCAGAACCAGGAGAGATGGACCAGAACCAGGTGAGACAGACCAGAACCAGGAGAGATGGACCAGAACCAGGTGAGACAGACCAGAACCAGGTGACATGGACCAGAACCAGGTGAGATGGACCAGAACCAGGTGAGACAGACCAGAACCAGATAAGACAAACCAGAACCAGGTGAGATGGACCAGAACCAGGTGAGACAAAAACAGATCCAGGTGAGACAGATAAGAACCAGGTTATACAGACCAGAACCAGGTGAGATGGACCAGAACCAGGTGAGACAAAAACAGAGCCTGGTGAGACAGACCAGATACAGGTGAGACAGACCAGAACCAGGTGAGACAGATCAGAACCAGATTAGACAGACCAGAACCAAGTGAGACAGACCAGAACCAGATGAAACAGACTAGAACCAGGTGAGACAGACCAGAACTAGGTGAGATGAACCAGAACCAGGTGAGAAAGACCAGATCCAGGTGAGACAAACCAGACCCACAAAGTCCTCCTAAAAACACAATAACTTTTAACCCTTTAATCACCAAAGTTGCAACATTGTGACAACCAACAACTGAATGAAACTGACAGCTTTATGAAATCTTGATACTAAATTTAATATCTAAAAAAACAAAACTCCAACACCTACAGGTTTAATAAACTTCTCTCTCAGAGTCTCAGCTGCACCCTGTCCTAAACCAAACCCTTTAACCTGTGTCTTCCAGGATCTTTCGTTATGACGACGGTTACTTCTGGAGTAAAAGCTGCCATCAGCTGTGCGACCGAACCGACACCCGGGCCTGTAACCAACAGGCCTGTCCGATCAACTGTCAGCTGACCCCGTTCAGCGCCTGGTCCGACTGCTCACCATGCGCCAGGAAACAGGTAAACGTCCTCCATTCCACTCATTTACACATTCACAACCACATGAACCGCTATCATTATCCAGTGTTTTCAGTTGTTCCATCAGGTTCACATCCTCATTATTAGCTTCTTTGACATTTTGTGTTTTCTCTGTTACTCTGAAAACCAAGGTTCTAATGGTTTTGGATTTTTCACTTGCAAATATTAAATATATTACTACTGATTAATAACTAGTTTGATATTGATAAAACTGGTAAATACTAATAATAAAACTGGTACGTAAAACACCTCCAGAAAAAAGTGAATTTGCAAATAATTTAAATACAGTGAAAACAGCAGTGGTGACAGCATTCAGCCCTGTGGGACACCAGAACTGATTACACTGGTCTACAAGTAAAAAACCTACAGAATAAAAGTGATGAAACTTTACTGAGTTTGAGTCACTAATAAATATAATAAATAATACATGTAGTCCAAACGCTGATTTCTGTAGTTTCATGTGAAATAGTGCGAATTAATGATAGAATATGTTTTAGTCTAAAGTAATGTTTGTGTCTGTACACTGTCTGTACATTGTACTACATTCACTTTACAGGTTCTTTATACTGGAACATTTATAAATCTATAGGATAAATGAACATAAACCAATACATATGAAGAATAACACTTAATCATATACACTGAAAACATCCACAAACCAGAACATTTCAGTTATCCTTATTAAAGTATGTAAGATATTGTCAGGATCTGTGCCGGTGTGACCCTCAGTTCCTCCGTTTCCTAATCATCATCATCAGACTCACCTGCTGGCCAAGGTTATAATCGTTAACGAAAACGAACGAAATGACGAAAACTAAAATTGAAAAAACATTTTCGTTAACTGAAATTAATAAAAACTCTAATTAAAAGAAAAAAAAACGATAACTAACTGAAACTGTATCGTGAGCTTACAAAACTAACTAAAACGTATAAAAATTATGGATACAATTCCCTTCGTTTTCGTCTTTGTCAATGTCGGATTGATATGAAATTAATTTATTTCACTCCAGCAGTTTGAGCTGGTGACACCATACGACACTTCACAGTCTGTCATGTCTGGTCACTGTGGTTTCCAGTGGTCTTCTGGTCCCCACTCTACCTGGAACATACAGACTAAAGCTGGGACACAGCAGCACAGTCCTGTCTGGGGTTTACTGTAGTGATGAGTGGGGTCGGGTTTTTTCTTTTCTTTTTTTTTTTTTTTTTTTTTTGGCGTACGTGTGTGTGCGCGTGAGTGACAGAGACAGAGCAGAGCTAAAGGACAGAGTCAGTGTTGAACTAGCATCCAGGTTAAAACTGGAGAGTTTATCACCATGAAAAGGCCTTCCAAGCCCTGAACTGCACAGTTTAGAAGAGGAGAAAAGAGGAGGATGAAAACTAATCCAATTACAGAGGTATGGAACCTGTTAGAATGTTCAAAAAAACGTTTGATGTAACTAGCTACAGCTAGCTGAACTGAACTGAAGCAAAGTTGGCAAATAATGGAACTGGAGATGATTAAGAGATGAGATATCTGCTAAGGTGTGGTTTACTGATGATGAACTGGGTTATATATGTTTATAAGTGGTTTATATATGTTTCTGTCTGCTTTAACTGCTGGTTAGCTGGTTTATAATATGTTTGTATCTGCTTTAACTGCTGGTTAGCTGGTTTATATATGTTTCTGTCTGCTTTAACTGCTGGTTAGCTGGTTTATAATATGTTTATATCTGCTTTAACTGCTGGTTAGCTGGTTTATATATGTTTCTGTCTGCTTTAACTGCTGGTTAGCTGGTTTATAATATGTTCATATCTGCTTTAACTGCTGGTTAGCTGGTTTATATATGTTTCTATCTGCTTTAACTGCTGGTTAGCTGGTATATATATGTTTTTATCTGCTTTAACTGCTGGTTAGCTGGTTTATAATATGTTTGTATCTGCTTTAACTGCTGGTTAGCTGGTTTATATATGTTTCTATCTGCTTTAACTGCTGGTTAGCTGGTTTATATATGTTTCTATCTGCTTTAACTGCTGGTTAGCTGGTTATATATGTTTCTATCTGGTTTAACTGCTGGCTGCTTTGTGCATCTCCTCTCATGCTTTGCACATCTTCGCATTGTTTCACGTAAGTGACGTTGTGTATGGATTGCACCCCCCCCTCGACCTGCTATAGGGAATTTATACATTGTACGGTACATTGTGTCTCTGCTCAGTCCATGAGCCGCCCTAACCCGACCCCTAAATAAAGTGTCCAGGGTAACCCATATCCACGCCTCACTAATTTCTTTGAATAGGATGATGAGGAAGATAAAATATATGAAATAACTAAAACTAATACTAAAACTAAACTAAACTAAACTAAAACTAAGCATTCAGAAAAAAATGATAACTAATAAAAACTAACAAACCTGCTCTAAAAACTAATTAAAACTAACTGAATAAGAGAAAAAAAAGTCAAAACTAATTAAAACTAAACTATAATTAAAAATCCAAAACTATTATAACCTTGCTGCTGGCGCTGCGTGGCTGCAGCCAATTACCTCTAGCCTATTTAAGGCTTTGGTTTGCAGCCATGCAGCACTGGTCCATTTCTCCTCACTCCTTTCCATAGCCCGGACATTTATCCATATTCATCCACGGACTCTGATTCAGGTTTTGTATGTTGTTTTTTTTATGGACTCTGCCTTAGTTTTGGTGTTAGGTTTTTCATTGTGTTGTTTTCATTTTTGTTAAATAAACTTGTTATTTTTTTCCCTTCAGTTCCGTGCATTTGAGTCCTCTCATTTCCCCTTTGTGACAGATATAGCACATTTAATCTGAGGCAGATCATTTATAAAAACATTGTAGACCAGAGTTATGGATAATTAATTTAATAGATAAAGATGAAATAATCTATCAGTCTGATGCGGATCATTTCTAACACAGTAACTACTAACCTGAATCCTTCCCAACACCGGTCAATTTTGTGATATAATGTTACGCTGATGACTTCTAATTCTATACATAACGTCTGTTTGTTCATGTGTTTGGTTTTTAATGTGACTGACGTAAAAGTGACCCGGTGCGTTGTCATGTTTCCTCAGTTTCGGACTAGCTCTGTGCAGCGTCCGTCTCAGTTTGAAGGAGCGTCATGCAATGAGGACCTGACGGAGGAGAGGCCCTGCCATCCATCTACTGAGTGTAGGCTACCGCCCGTGGACTGCAAGGATGACTTCCAGTGTGACAATGGTGAGTTAGCATCTTTACATCAACCAGACTGTCAACATATCACCTCAACAGCTGTTTTTCTATTTGGTCACCACCATGTTGGCTTTTTGGAACTGGAGGTGAGCATATTTGGACAAAAGGGGTGGAGCTGCAAGAGCACAAGGGGTCATGGGTTACTACTAAAGCTACTACTGTGCAATAAAGTGGAACCTGTAAAGAACAACTACACTGGAGGTGTCTGTCAGAACAAAATGGGTTTTTAAATAAACAGAAGCATCAAAAACAGACATTAGTCTCTTTTCCATTGGACGTATGCGTGAAACTTTACCGATATTTACTAAATGTCAATAAACAGAGGTGCGTAAAGTTGGTTTTTCCATTAAATCACAAATGGGATGATTTGTTTATTTATTATCACGTGATGACACGAGAAGTCATTCCATAAACATGGTGACGAACGTAAATAATGTGTTGATTTACAGATATAGTCATTATTATTATACCCTCTATATATATTACCCCTCTATCTCGTACTAAACTAAAAAATGATTGGGTTTCCTGGTGTGTCCACACATACTGCACCATGTTTCTTTAAAACTCTTCTTCTTCACTTGTTGTAACATCTGTCAACATCTGTTTTATTTATTCACATGACTCTAGTTGCAGAAAAAGGTCTTTCCATTGCAGTTTTGTGTGATGTACCATTCGCGCTTCGCCCAAAAAACCACCTCTTGCCAACGCAAAAACTTTTAATTGAAAAACGAGAGTTTTGGTGAAATTGTCGTTTTTCCATTAGGTTAGTTTTTATACGCAAGTTATATTCACGCAATTTGAGGGTCGATGGAAAAGTGACTACTGATGCTTCTGCTGGACCTGAGATCCGATTAACAAACATAAAAGTTAAAGATGGACCATCATTAGACCAGGGGTGCCAAACATACGGCCCATGGGCCAAAGGGTCCCATTCTTCCTGTGGAATGAATGTGAGAAATGTAAAAATTACAATGAAGATATGAACCCTCTAAGTGCCAAAGTCACAATATTGTAACAAGTAACATGACTGAATGAAAGAGCTTTTTGAAACCTTGATATCAAAATTGAATATTAAAGGTGCTGGAGACTTTTGTCACCAATTTTTCATCAGATCTGTCAAACCTCAGTCATATCCTCAGTATCATGAATCTGTCAGTCTGTCTGTCATTACTCACCTGAATCTCTTGCATTAAAGTGAACAGTTTCTTAGTGAGTTTCTTTCAAAACTCTGCACTGCAACTCTTACTTTAACATGTGTGTGTTTATATATTTTTGGGTTTTATGTGTTGTTTTCTCACTTGCTGTTTTTAATAACCTTTTACATGTTTCTTTTATAATGTTTTAAATGTGTTTCTTTTTCCTTGTCGTTGTATTTCAGTGTCCTGTGTGAAGCACCTTGAATTGTCTTGTTGCTGAACTGTGCTATACAAATAAACTTGCCTTGCCTTAGTGTCATCCACCAGAAACAAACCATATGTTTACAAACGGAGTCGGGAGATAACTCGGGCGTCTTCAGAATTTTGTTGCGACATGCTGTGTGGGAAAGGGAGGTTCGCGCAGCCACCTGACAGCGGCAGCGGCAGGGCCACCCTATGATATTAACAGAAACGGCTGGAGGAATATGCATAGAGGGAAGGGAGCTCCTGCCGTTTCTGCGTCGTGTCTGTTCCAGCTGCTGCTGTCAGGCGGCTGTGTGAGCCTTCGCTTCCCACAATGCATGTCACGACAAAATTCCGGAGATGCCCGAGTTCCCTCCTGGCTCTATTTGTAAACACATGGTTTGTTTCTGGTGGATGGAACTAAGAAACTGTTCACTGTAATGCAGATTCATGATACTGAGGATATGACTGAGGTTTGACAGATCTGATGGAAAATTGGTCACCAAAGTCTCCTATACCTTTAAAAACACACACACACACACACACACACACACACACACACACACACACACACACACACACACCCACACCCACACCCACACACACAAACCTCAGGCACCTAGAGGGTTAACAATCAAGGATGTCAAAATATGCTTTTAATGTTTAATATTTTTTAATTTCATCGCAGGACGATGCATCGACTCGACGCTGACGTGCAACCGACAGAACGACTGTTTAGATAACTCAGATGAGAGGGACTGCACCGAATATAAAACTGTATGTCCCACCGAGAGGAGAGTGGCCCCGGGGGTCGATCTGGTGGGAAACGGGTAAGGTCAAAGGTCACTGCTGAGCTTTACTCTCTTTCCTCTTAGACCTAAATATCCATATGAACTTTAAATATCCCTTGTCTTCCATCAAACTAACTAAAACGTATAAAAATTATGGATAAAATTCCCTTCGTTTTCATCTTTGTCAATGTTGGATTGATATGAAACCGATTTATTTCCCTCAAGCAATTTTAGCTGCTGGCACCATATGATATTTATCGGTCTGTCACTTCTCGTCACTTGTGGTTTCCAGTCGTCTTCTGGTCCCCACTCTACCTGGAAACATGGAGTCTAAAGTTGGGAGAAAGCAGCAGAGTCCTGTCTGGGATTTATTTGAATACAACGGTGAAGAAGAGAAAAGATATGACAAAACTAAAACTAAACTAAAACTAAGCAATTAAAAAATTATGAAGACTAATAAAAACTAGCAAACCTGCTGTAAAAACTAATTAAAACTAACTGAATTAGAGAAAAAAAGTCAAAACTAAATAAAACTAAACTATAATAACTATAATAAATAAAACTAAACTATAATAACTATAATAAATAAAACTAAACTATAATAACCTATTATAACCTTGGTAAGCACACAATACAGTTTCAGTTAGTTTTTTTTTTCTTTTAATTCTAGTTTTTATTTATTTCATTTCATGAAAATGTTTTTTCAATTCTAGTTTTCGTCATTTCGTTAGTTTTCGTTAACGATAATAACCTTGTTCACAACTTCATCCCATGAGCCGGACTGGACTCTTTGGTGGGCCGTATGTTTGACCCCCCTGGTCTAAACCCCCCGGTTGATCCATCCTGTCCTTTTCTGCAGGTTCGATGCTGTAGCGGAGGAGCCTCGAGGAGCCGTGTTGGACAACATGTTCATGGGAGGAGAGTGCATCATCCGCAGGCCGCCCAGTTTACTGCTGTACCACCGAGTGGCCCACAACTTCAACACCTTCAACATCACAGTGAGAAAGAGGGGTGGGGGGGAATGTTTTAAAATGTTTAAAGTCTGAATGCATTTTCCTCTCCATTATAACCCCCCCCCCCCCCCCCCATCCACCCCAGAGGGTAGTGGTTTATAGCTATACCAGGAATTCTGTCCATCTGTCTGTCTGTCCTAGGTTTGTGTCTGTCCCATTTCTTGGACACTATTCACCTGATTCTGTTCTTTTTTTTTTTTTTTTTTACTTAAACTTTGATTGTTTTTTTACAGAAGCGTATTGCATTCACACAAAAAATAAAAATAAGTAAAAAAAAAATTGCTCTGTTTTTCGGAATTAACAAGATACTGTTTTCTGAAAAAATTCAAATTCAGCTCTGTTTTTCTGAATTAACATGATGATCATCTCATAAAAATAGAGCCGAATTTTTACTTTTTCAGAAAACAGTATCTTGTTAATTCAGAAATTCAGAAAAACAGAGCCGAACTTTTTTAAACTTATTTTTTCCTCGTAATTATGAGATAATTATCTCACTAATTCACAAAAACAGAGCCAATTTTTTTTTTGTGTGAATGCAATAAGCTTCCATAGTTTTTCAACAAACCAAAAAAAAAGAGGCCAATGCTTTGACCTACATATCAATTTAGATACCTGTACAAAGTGCGTAGAAAATACTACTACTACTACGACTACTACTACTACTACTACTACTAATAATAATAATAATAATAAGAGAAGAAAATAAATAAATAGAAAAAGTAAATTACAATGAGAGAAGGATCCCCTGATTCTTTTCAAATTTCACACATGTTCTTTATCATGAGAAGAGGTTCAGTGCACAGTTTAATGGCTGAATTTCAATTTTGGGGATTTTATATTTTTGAACATTTCAACTTAGACAATTGTTATCTATTATTTTGTAAATTTTATTATTTGCTTTTGCTCATTTTGTTCATTGTATTCATTTGCTTGTTCTTGTTCATTTCTTAACCTTTTTTTGTTCAGTTTCCTTTATTTTGTTGCTTATTTCATTCTTTTTTTACTTCACTTTAGTACATGTTTTCCATTTTTAAAAAAATGTTATTTATTATTTTGCAGGTTTTTTTTTTTTTTTTAAATATATTTTTCATTTTATTTATTCTTTAATACATATACTGAACACAAACCTAATGAGTCCATCCACTGTCATTGATCCAACTCCATGGGTTTTATTGGTGAATCAATGTTGTAGAAGATGACGGTGTTTCCATGGTAACTACGGAGCCTCTGAACGTCCACACGGGTCATATCTGATGACCATGAAAAGATGAAGAACTGTATTTTACACCAATTATTGACATGTATTGACAGAATTAGTGGATCAACAGGTGTTAAACAGTTCAGATCAGTAGATGCGTTTGGTTTTCAGCTGTTTAGGTCTTTGAGGGTTAAACTGACTGGAACTAGGATTCCATTCCATTCATAAGTAATATTATAATGATGAGCCACAGTAAAAATGACTAAATAATAATAATGAAACATAAACATATCTATGGTTATTGTGTAAAAAAAAAAAAAAAGTGTAATTATCTGTCATTCCACAGATTTTATACCAATTATTTCCGTGTATTGACAGGATTTTAGATCAGATTCTTTGGGTGTTTGAGGGTTCAGAAAAGCAGAAGGTACACAGTAAAATCGCCAGTGTTTATGTAACACTTAAAGAGTTAATTTTAACACTACGTCAGTGAACATACGGTCCCTATCTACGAAGTGTAAAATTTACACTGAACATAGAGTTACATTTCCAGAGTCAACTTTACTCTAGTCAGAGTTGATATTTTACACTACACTACACTAATCAATCTAGTCCAGTGGTTCTTAACCTTGTTGGAGGTACTGAACCCCACCAGTTTCATATGCGCATTCACCGAACCCTTCTTTATTAAAAAATAAAATATGATTTTTTTCAAATTCAAGACACCGGCATATGTTTTACTGGTGCACAAAATGAAGCGTGCATTAACATCACTGTGTTCAAAGAACAAAACCAATACAGTGCATGAACTCACAACAAATTCCATACCTTTTCACAAAGACATGACCTTTTTTAGTACTACCACACTGAAATGGTTTTAATTTTTAACCTTATGTATTCCAATAATGAACTTATTGTATTTATGCTATTTATCATTTTTAACATTTTTAACATTTTAACACACACCCATCACCTAATTTCCATCAGGCTACAATAATAATGAATATTTACTGCAAATCAGTGTGACTTCTGCTGTTGTGTACATGTATGTGTAGGCCGTCAGGTCAACCCGGTTTTCGTTTCATCTCGCTCCGAACTTTCCGAACCACGCAATTTTGACATAAAAAAAAGATAATTGCATGTAGTGTATCAAAAAACAAGCTCTCGTTATACTCCTTCAGTATTTTTGTGATCGTTGTTTTATTATGGCACTAGCTCGGCTTTAGCGTAATACAATTTCTCCATCCGCGATGGTGCGTCGGTCATCACATGATTGTAACTGACCAGTGCGGTGACCGAAAAATGTAAACAAACGCTACACATGGCTGCCTTCGTGATTAACAGGAAGTAGCAAAAGTCATAACAACGATGTGGAAAATACTCAAATAATTCATCGTCACACGAGTGGAAGAGATTATAAACACTTCCGGATGTGTCGTAGTGCTATAAGCAACAACAATACACCGCGTATATTGGATGTCAATCAGAGAAAGAGTCTCCGAAGCTGTTTGTTTACATACATGGACCTAGCCCGACACACACACCCGACTAATGAGTTGAATGTGTGTCTTGACCTCCGCCGAACCCCTGAGACTGACTCACCGAACCCCTAGGGTTCGATCGAACCCAGGTTAAGAACCACTGATCTAGTCAATCAAGTTTTACACTATGTGAGAAGTAACACCCATAGTGTTAGTCACATTCAACACTGAAGAGTTAAGTGTTAAGAAATAACTTTTCCAGTGTTAAACCTACTTAACGCTACATGTTGATAAATAAATTACTCCAAAGAGTGTT
Source organism: Sphaeramia orbicularis (assembly GCF_902148855.1). Taxonomy (NCBI): domain Eukaryota; kingdom Metazoa; phylum Chordata; class Actinopteri; order Kurtiformes; family Apogonidae; genus Sphaeramia; species Sphaeramia orbicularis. The sequence goes on along the minus strand of NC_043968.1, from coordinate 3,352,642 downwards.
GATTTTTAACTGCCTCCTACCAGTGTTACATATGATGTACTACAGTCCCAGTGTCTGCAGGGGCCAAAAAAAGTTACTATCATTTCTGGACCCAATTTATTCCAAGTAAAAATGAAATATTGCAATTAAAAGAAAACATAAAATGACATGTAAAATGAAAGCCGCCGACCCAATATCACGTCATCCATTTGAAATTCGGTATTTGAAAACACGTACCTAACAGTGACAATGACGACATAACTATATTCTTGCGCACAGATTCTGCTTGGATGGAATAACAAAAGCAAGAGTTTATTTACACAAACTTACAAACGCAGTTCTTCGATGGCAATGCCACAGTCCAACTTCTCACTCAGTTTGAGCACAGAGGTTGGTGGGCGGGGCTTTTCAGAGTCATTATTTTTTAACACTGAAAGATATCTTGCTCTTATCGGTGTTGAATTAACTTTGAGAGAGTCCATTTACTTTAACACTGAATATATGACACTGACAGTGTAAAACCTCTGTTAACTCCAATTATTTTCACCAACACCAGAAGTTATCTTGTTAAATTTTACTCCGTTCATTGTTGGAATAACTCCGAAAGAATTAAAATACTTTGACACTGCATTTTTTACACTGGCAAATTTACTGTGTACAGGTTCTTACTGTTCTTTGGTGGTTCAGGTGGGGGTTCTGGAGGACTTCAGCACCGATCCGCAGCCGCTGCAAACCGAGTCCATCGATTTGAAGACCAGCAGTTCTACCAAAGGCCCAGACGAACGCCACAGCAGCAGCTCCTTCTTCCCTATTTTCTACAGCTCAAAACAATCGAGGACGTTCTCCAGCTCCAACACCGAAGCTGTGGAAGCTTCCAAGACAATGGTGAGGCAGAACCAAGGTCATAACAGTTTGAGATTTTTCATTATAGTTTAGTTTTATTTTAGTTTGGACGTTTTTTTTTTTCTCTAATTCAGTCAGTTTTGGTTCGTTTTTAGAGCAGGTTTGCAAGTTTTTATTAGTTTTAGCTTTTTTCTACACGCTTAGTTTTAGTTTTTTCATATCTTTTCTCTTCTTCTCTGTCGTCGTATTCAAATAAATCCCAGACAGGACTCTGCTGCTTTCTCCAAACTTTAGTCTCCATGTTTCCAGGTAGAGTGGGGACGAGAAACCGACTGTAAACGACAAGTGGCGGACTCTGAAGTGAAATAAATCGATTTCATATCAATCTGACACTGACAAAGATGAAAACGAATTTTATCCATCATTTTTATACGTTTTAGTTAGTTTTGGAAACACACAATACAGTTTCTTTTTTTTTTTTTTAATAGTTTTTTCTTTTAATTATAGTTTTTTATTCACTTCAGTTAACATAAATATTTTTTCTTTTTCTTTTTTTCTTTTGTTTTTATTGGAAAAGGAGCAAGATATCTCATCATTACCATTCATACATAGGATATCTATTAGAGTCCTTTTTGTATTTCTTATTTTATACACACAAAAGTGTCAAACAGAAAAAAAACAACTAACATATGAACTGAGTGCTTACAGTTTTGGTACTTCTCACTTAAAAAAAAAAATGAAAATCACAGCTTTCAATACCTCTGGGTTCTTTAAACATTACACATGTTTAGGCAAAAGTAAAACATAAGTAAAAAATAAAGACAGGGAGATTATAAAGAAGAAATTTTTTGAGGAGTGATACAAATTCTGGGCGGTTAGAGGATACAAACTTCATCCATTTGTCCCAAATATGGTCAAATTTATCCCTCTGGATTCTGATAGAGTAAGTCAATTTTTCCATTTTGAAAATTTGCAAGACGGTCTCGTACCAGTCTTCTAACGTTGGTGGAGTTGGCTTTAACTACCTTCTTGTAATAGATTTCTTGCTGGCTGCTAAAAGCGCCTGTAATAATTTTGTATCCTCCCTCCGTTCTAGTACGGAGACATCACCAAGATATAGATTTACAAAATTATAACGTAAATATTTTTTCAATTCTAGTTTTCGTCATTTCTTTAGTTTTCGTTGATGATTTTTTAAAAATTTATTTATTTCATACACGCAAAGAAACAAAACAAAACGAAGCAAATTAAGATAAAAACAAAATAACATGTAAGTGAAAAGAATCTATCTTCAAGTACATGCAAGTCTAAATTTTGCAAAAGGAGTAGGAAGAAGTATAACCTTATTTAACCTAACCCCTCAAGTGCTTTTACACCTTTATCACTAACTTAATACAACAGTCAAACAATACATTTTTCCTAATTTTAGCATCAAACCACAACTAATCCATAATGCAGTAACTGAATTATACACAACAATCTGATCATGGCAGTACAGTCATACAAACAGACTCAACAATTCAACCATTTTCTTCAATAATTACAGCAGATTCATCAATACAACATCATCCATAAACAAACAAAAAGCCCTTATTGTCATTATTAAATACTGGACCTCACAAGAATCAATTCTTTATATCTTTTTTAAACTGAATTATGTTTAATATTTGTTTTATCTCCACACACAGTTTGACTCCACAGATGGTGATACAGAAACTTTTTAACACAGTGCGTACCACGGGTGTTAGAAAATATCAGTTCTGCAATATATCGTGATATTTCATTTCACAATACTGTATCGATATTAAAAAGTACTGTATCAATATTTTTAGGTATTTATTCAAATGCAGATATGGTGGAGGTTCATTTTTGTTCTTTGGTTTTCTTTATTGTTTATATCTTGTTTACTTTAACACTGTTTTATTAAATCCTAAAAGCACTTTTTACTGAGAGGCAGATGTTAGTTCCTTTGTTGAGACTGAACTAAAATAATGTTCTGATGTTAGTTCTGAACGAATAGAATCTGAACATTTGAACAGGATCTGAAACTGTAATGTCTGTAAAACAGAATTTCAGTTTGAACACAGGAACATTTTGTGATATAGCATCAGATCCTGTTGTGATCAAATAAAAATGTGCTTCATATTTGTGCAGATTTCTGGTGTAATTCAATTCTTCTGGGAAATAATAATTTTTTAAAAAAGAAACGAACAAAAAATTGCCTTTTTAAAAGTATCATGATTTACTGTATATCGTATCGTGATCCTAGTATTGGGATTTGTATCGTATCACCAGATTGTTGCCAATACACAGCCCTAGTGCGTACTTTATGAATCTTTAAATTTAACTTTCCCCTTAAATCATAGCCTCCCTCTCACATTTCTTAAATATATCCCGGCAGTAATTTATTCTTTGCTTTATACATTATTTGAATAGTATATATATATATATATGTATATATATAGTAGATCTGTATCTGTCTTGGCAGAGGTCTGCGCTCTCCGAGTACTTTTCTCGTTTGTTTTTTTTTACCTCCACTAAGTGTAATGGCGGAGGTTATGTTTTCATCGGGGTTCGTTTGTCTGTTAGCAAGATAACTCAAAAAGTTATGGACGGATTTTCAGGAAATTAACAAATTATTCAATTTTCGTGGTGATTGGGGGGGGGGGTTGTTTGTTTGTCTGTCTTTTAGCAAGACAGCTCAAAAAGTTATGGAAGGATTTGGATAAAATTTTCAGGAAATGTGATACTGGCACAAGGAAGAAATGATTCAATTTTGGTGGTGATGGGGTGGGGGGGTGATCTGCCTTGGTGGAGGTCTGTGCTCTCTGAGTGCTTTTCTAGTTTCCTTCTTTTCTTCTGGGTCTCTGCAGGACTCTCAGTTTTTCCGGGTGCACCAGGTTCTGCCGGTGTCCACGTTCTCGGTGAAGGACCCGGTGGACCTGGTCCTGTCGGGGCCGTTCCTCCAGTTCCTCCAGGCTCTTCCTCTGCAGTACGACTACGCCCTCTACAGGGACGTCTTCCGGCTCTTCGGGACCCACTACTACAGCTCGGGGACCCTGGGGGGCCACTACGACCTGCTGTACCAGTACAGCCGAGAGGAGCTGAGGAGCTCTGGTACCACAGCGCCCCCTACTGCACCCTCACATTAATTAGACTCATTGCTTTGTGACAGTCAGTCAAATCTGTGCACTTTTCTGCTGTTTCTTAAATGTTTTGCACATTGAGGCTGCGAACTGCATGGGATCAGATTATTATAGAGGTGATTTCTCACAGACTGCAGTGGAAGCTCAGCTTCCCCTAAAATGACTCAAATTAAATGGTTAAATCTGTTCGGTTGTGTTGACATTTCATTGACTCCAAATGTGTTAGAACACGTTCATCTCACAGACGAGTTCGTTCAGAATCAGCTTTATCACAAACCATCAGACTGGATGTTGTTCACTTCTCCTCCATTCCCGTGTCTGTATTTTCTCCTCCATCTCTGCTCAGTGCATTTGTCCGTAGACACTCAGCATCCATGCACTTCAATGGGACTGAGTGGAACTGGTTTTTTCACTGACTCTAAACTGCACGGTAATTGGATAAATGCCACGATGTTGTCCCGCCCCCGGACGCTCAGCGTCTCTGGGGGTGAATGGAGCTGTGGGCGGAGCTTGGCTGGGCTGGACACTGGGCTTCCACGTGCTGATTGGAGGATCAGTCCAAAGGCTGAATCCCGTTTGATTGACAGCTGTTTTCAGATCTGCTCCTTCACTGACACAGTTCAGTTTAATACCGTCACACATTCTGCTGGGAAATCAGATAAATCACTACGAAATTACTCGTTCATTTCTTGCACTGTAAATAAAACCCACTCATTGTACTTCCTTGTTTCAATTTAACATAATTTCAATGTTTTCTTGTTTCAGTTATAATTTAATCATTTGTTGTTCAAGTTTAATATCGTTTTGTAGATAGTTAAATCAGTCATTCTGTTGGCTAGGTCGGAGTGAACTAACTATGTAGCACAGGTGCACACGATGGCAGACAATGCTAATGGAACAGAGGGCTGTATTTCTGTTTAAATAAGTTGACAATTTTTTTGATGTAAGTCGACAATGAGCTTCCCCTGTCTGACAGACGAGCAGCCACCACTGGATTATTAAAATGATCTGTTAACTGTCATGTAAACAGACTCAATGATTAATACTAGAGGTTTTTTTCCTCCATAAATGGCTGGTGTACAGACGCTGTAAATTTAACCAAAACAAAATCTAGTGATGGTTTTGTCGGGATGTTGTCGACTCCAGATGAACATGTTGTCGTTCCATCTGAAGGTCAAAGTAAAGAACACATCAGAGGCTGCCTGGCACGAGAGACCAGCTGGAGCATCGTCCTGTACAGCCAGCACAGCAGCGCCACCCGCTGCTCAGACGACACCGTCACAGAGAAACACCAAGGTGCCCCCTCACCCTCCACCCAGACTCCACCCTCACTTTGTTCTGAACGTTCCGCTCATCCCGTCTGCTCGGCCGCAGGTTCGTACATCCGGGCGGCGCAGAAGTCCTTCTCCATGGTGAGAGGAGGTCGGACCAGGGAGGCGGCGGCTCTGGCCTGGGAGAGGCAGGGCCCGGCTCCGGACCGGACCTCCTACAGGAACTGGGCCAAGTCCGTCATCGAAAACCCGGCTGTGGTCGACTACAAGGTTAGACAAACACTGAAGGATCCAAAGCAGTAGGAACAAAGTGGTGCCGGGCACAACAAACAACAAACCAAAAGCCTGTAGACTAGTTTGGCATCGATCCAATATGTCATCATGTCTGTGTGTGTGTGTGTGTGTGTGTGTGTGTGTGTGTGTGTGTGTGTGTGTGTGTGTGTGTGTGTGCTGATCAAGGTTAGAATAGTTTGGGATTTTTCATTATACTGTATTATATAGTACGTATATCATAGTATATATAGTATATTATATATAGTATATATAGTATATCATTATAGTATGTTATTTTATTATTTTGTGACTATGATTTTAAATGTTCTACCTGTAAATTTCTAAAGTATTTTTCCTGCTCTGACTGTAAATAATAATTTTCTACCACAACTAACCATCTACTTTCATCACCTCTGACTGAGGAAGAAAAATCTATTGTTAAACTTGAAGGAAACTTACTTTTTTACACAGAAACAAAGAGAAAAATGAGAAGTTGTCGTTATTTATAAGCATAATTTAATATAAATTTCTCACATTTGGTGTCATTATTTATTGGTTATTACGCTATTATTTATTTTACTTGAGATCATATTGGTCTGAATGTGGAACCTGAACTAAAATGACTTTAACATCCTTGATCGTTTATATTTTCAGTGTAATTTTTGTATTTCACAACCAAGGTTCTAATAGTTTTGGATTTTTCATTATAGTTTAGTTTTATTTAGTTTTGATTTTTTTTTTCTCTAATTCAGTTAGTTTGAATTTGTTTTTAGAGCAGGTTTGATAGTTTTTATTAGTTTTCATTTTTTCTAAATGCTCAGTTTTAGTTTTTTTCATATTTTTTCTCTTCTTCTCTGTTGTCGTATTCAAATAAATCCCAGACAGGACTCTGCTGCTTTCTCCCAACTTTAGTCTCCATGTTTCCAGGTAGAGTGGGGACCAGAAACCGACTCTGAACGACAAGTGACGAGAAGTGATGGACCGTGAAGTTCTGTGCAGTGCCACTAGCTAAAATTGCAAGAGCGAAATAAATCACTTTCGTATCAATCCGACATTGACAAAGATGAAAACTAAGGGAATTTTATCCATAATTTTTATCCGTTTTAGTTAGTTTTGTAAACACACAATACAATTTCAGTTATCGTTTTTTTCTTTAATTATAGTTTTTATTTATTTCTATTAACGAAAATGTTTTTTCAATTCTAGTTTTCGCCATTTCGTTAGTTTTCAGTAACGATAATAACCTTGGTGCTGATGTCAGCGTATGAAATGCTTCTATATATGTGCTGAGTTTGAAGTAAATTGAAATTGATGTTTTAATAGACGTGTGAAATCTCACTCATTATAAGTAAAGAGGAGAAAAAAGGGTTTTAAACTAGAAAAGCACTCAAAAAACATAGACCACTGCCAAGGCCAATCTTATGATCAGATTTTATGTAACATTTACAACAAGTACTGTCTGTTTTTCAGGATATTATTATTATTAAAGAAAAAGAAGTCAAAGCCCGCTTCAGTTCGACATCAGATTAACGGATGAAAAATTTAAAGATGGACCAGATCAGTCATTAGAAGGTCCAAATAAAACAGACGAAATCGGGAAGAATCGTAAAAGAAAACCTAGACAGAAGTTCAATTTAAGTCCAAGTGGCTTTTTAGAGCAGCATCTAGTGGCCGTCAGTGGTATTACATCTTTAAAATCTGTCCTAGCCTCTTGGAACAGTCCACAAATTACAGATGTACAGCAGAAGAAAATAAGTTTGTTACTGTTTTGGTACAAATGCGCTGTGAGCATCAGTGATGTTTCAATAATGATAAAACTGTGCGGTTCTTCAGCTCCTGCCCATCGTGGACCTGGTCCGGAGAATCCCCTGTGCCGTCACAAAGAGGAGGCACCTGAAGAGGGCGCTGCAGCAGTACCTGGAGGAGTTCGACACCTGTAAATGTGCACCCTGCCCCAACAACGCCAGGCCTGTTCTGAGCGGCACCGAGTGCAAATGCATCTGTCAGACCGGGACGTTCGGCGCCAACTGCGAGAGGCGAGCGCCGGACTTCACCTCAGGTACCCGAGAACCACAGGAACCAGCAGCTTTTCCCTTCTTGTACTTTAAGGACCTGGTTTTCTGCTAAAACGGCTATGGCACAGGTGTCAAATATGCGGCCTGAGGGCCAAAACCGGCCCCCCAAAGGGTCCAATCTGGCCCCTGAGATGAATTTGTGATTGGCAAAAATTACACTGATGATATTAACAGTCAAGGATGTTCAAATAATTTTAGGTCAGTTCAACCTAAAGTGGGTCAGACCAGTAAAATACTATCATAATAACCTATAAATAATGAAAACTGCAAAAAAAAAAAAAAGAAAATTACACAAAAATGTTTACATTTACAGGATAGCCTTTTACAAACAAAATATGAATAACCACAAATGTCTTAGTAGAAGTATGTGGAATTGTACCAGTATTCTGCCTCTTACTAAATGTTTTGTGTATTTGTAGATCCACTGTGATCTTTAAAACCCCTTCAGCCCTATCAGCCCGAAAAAATTATATTAATATTCATCTACTATAAAAGTACAATAAATCAGGACAATGGATGTTTTTTTTCAACTTTTGCTCAAAGCTTAGACCCTAATGTTTATAAAAGTACATCAAAAGTGTATTTTAGTGCAAACTTTAATGTTCAAACATGATTTTTAATCATTGTGGGGTGAAATATACGCTATTAAAAAATCTCTGACACGAACAATTAATTTATGCATATCATCGTCAATCCAGCCGAAAAAAAGCAGGTGAGGATAAAAAATTCTAATTTCTCTTTTAGTTTGTTCCAGTTTACTCAGGCAGAGTAATAGATACAATATTTTAGACAATGGGAATAGATTCTGTGAGGTCTGTAAATGTCCATAGACACCAAGAACATCCATATGAACCTTATTATTATAAGTATTATAAGTAATTCTTCATTTACTTTGGGTATGTCTTTTTAGGTGTTTTTCCCCTGAAAATATGGTCAGGGTTAAACAGGTTAATTTGTGATGCACACGTATAAATGATAAACTAAGGCGTAATATTGTTAAAATTGCAATTATTTTTCTGAAGAATTTCCAGGTTCATATTTGTTCATGTTATGTTCAAGTACAATTTGTAGATGAAAACATTTTAACCCATAAGGACCCAGTGTGACATTTGCGGCATTTCCCGAATTAACTTTTCTTTATATTTAATTGTCCTTAAGTGGTTTATCACAATTTATTGTAATATTATATTCTGTGTCTTGTTTTTTTTCAATAACAATCTGGTATTTCCCAGCGTTAATTTACTAATCATGTAGATGTTCATGAAAGCTCACAGTAAAGTTGAGCGTTACTCAATCAAAAATAGAGAAAACTGAAGAAAAAGTGACTTTTTCAGCAAAATCTATCATTAACTGAACATGAACCAAGTGTCTCCATCCACTGTCATTGATCAGACTCAACTGGTTTTACTGTTGAATCTATGTTGTAGAAAATGATGGTGTTTCTATGTTCTACTATGGAGCCTCTGAACATCCAAATGGGTCATATCTGATGACCATGAAAAGATGACAAACTGCATTTTACACAAATTATATACATGGATGAGTGGATCAACAGGTATTTAACATTTTGTATCAGTAGATGATTTTGGTAGATGGTGGATATTTGGGTCTTTATGGGTTAATTACAGAATTAGACTTTTTTCACTCAAAAACATCGAGAAAACTTTGGAGTCGACATTATTTATCAGCTCTTATCCTATTACTTATATTATTTCACTGGTCCGGCCCACTTTAAATCCTATTAGGCTGAATGTGGACCCTGAACTAAAATGACTTTGGGGTTCTGACTTGTTTGGTGTGTGATTTCCACAGAGCAGGTGGATGGTTCCTGGAGCTGTTGGGGGCCGTGGAGTCGCTGCGAAGCTTCCATGAAGAGGCGGAGGATGAGGAGGTGTGATAACCCCGCCCCCCTCAGAGGAGGCCACGCCTGTGAGGGCCCCAGCCGCCAGGAAGAGCCCTGCTACATTTCCATCTTTGAAAGGTAAGAGCAGCCTGGTGTGACGACAGGCCGCTACCTGTGGTTCTTTAAGTTGAGTAAGAACACTCACTTGTCTTATCAGAGGACAAGGCCCTGAACGCAACATGAGCTACTTGGTAACAGGCGGCGCTGCTTCACTACCTCTGAACCAAGGTTATTATTGTTAACGAAAACTAACGAAATGATGAAAACTAGAATTGTAAAAACATTTTCGTTAACTGAAATAAATAAAAACTAGAATTAAAAGAAAAACCAATAACTGACTGAAACTGTGTTGTGTGCTTAAAAACTAAAACGTATAAAAATTATGGATAAAATTCCCTTAATTTTCGTCTTTGTCAATGTCGGATTGATATGAAATCAATTTATTTTAACTGCTGGCACCATACGACACCTAACAGTTCGTCACTTCTCGTCACTTGTGGCTTCCAGTCGTCTTCTGGTCCCCACTCTACCTGGAAACATGGAGACTAAAGTCAGGATAAAGCAGCAGAGTCCTGTCTGGGATTCATTTGAATACGATGGTGAAAAGATAAAAGATATAAAGAAACTAAAACTAAACTAAAACTAAGCATTAAGAAAATAACGAAAATGAATAAAAACTAGCAAACCTGCTCTAAAAACGAATTAAAACTGAATTAGAGAAAAAAAGTCCAAACTAAATAAAACTAAACTGTAATGAAAAATCCAAAACTATTAGAACCTTGCTGTGAACAGACCTTATTTCTACTTATTTCATATCGCTCATCTTCACTGCAGATTGGTAACGACTTAAATTGTCGGAGACAAATGTCTTCATGTGCTGTGTGACAACTGTCAGAATCATGTTCTTAAGATTCACCTGAAATTATTCTGGTCAAAATCAACACTGAAATTCACTGTAATAGTTTTATAATCCCCATTTTCTTAATTTCTCACACTTATGGCCAAACAGTGTTTGATGAAGTGAGGAGCTTCACCTTTGACCTCTGGACACCAAAAGTGACGCACTTCATCCTAGCGTCCAAGTGACTGTCTTTACGGAATCCGACTATAATGGACGTTCTGTGTCCCGGTGTTGCAGCACGGGAGGGCGTACGGGTGCAATGCCGCTGTTGCACCATGGGAGGGCGCAATGCACGTTGCGACAAAATTCCTCAGATGCCCGAGTTCCCTCCCGGCTCTGTTTGCAAACACATGGTTTGTTTCTGGTGGATGGAACTAAGAAACTGTTCACTGTAATGAAAGAGATTCATCTGAGTAATGACAGACAGACTTACAAGGCAAGGCAAGTTTATTTGTATAGCACATTTCAGCAACAAGGCAATTCAAGGTGCTTCACACAGGACATTGAAATTAAAGAAACAAAAAGAAACACATTTAAAAACATTATAAAAGAAACATGTAAAAGGTGATTAAAAACAGCAAGTAAGAAAACAACACATAAAATCAAAGGAAAATAAAATAGAATAAAATAAAATAAAAATAAAAACACACACATATTAAAGTAAAAGTTGCAGTGCAGAGTTTCAAAGAGAATATAAAATTTAAAAAGTCAAAAGCCTTTTAGTCAAAGGCAGCAGTGAACAGGTGAGTCTTTAACCTGGGCTTAAAAGAACTCAGACTCTCAGCAGACCTGATATTTTCTGGTAGTTTGTTCCAGATATATGGAGCATAGAAACTGAACGCTGATTCTCCATGTTTAGTTCTGACTTTGGGAACACAGAGCAGACCTGCACCAGATGACCTGAGTGGTCTGGATGGTTCACAGGTTCATGATACTGAGGATATGACTGAGGTGTGACAGATCTGATGAAAAACTGGTCACAAAAGTCTCCCACACCTTTAAGGATCGTCATCTGCCGAGGACACATCGGTACAGGTCGTCTCTGGGTTTACGTCGTCGGTTCTTCTTTTCTTTTCCAGACAGGCGACTTGTGACAACGACGACGACTTCACGGTGGGTTGGCGAGATGAGCTTCCTCCTGGCGTTCAGGGCTGTTTGAGACCACCCAGACCCGACAACAGCTTCCTCACAGTAGGAACTGACTCGTTTAGTCAAAGTCACGTGACATGAAGCTGTCTGCGACCTTTGTTAAGTTTTCTTCGTCTTTAACAGAAATCGAAACAGTATTATGACTTTGGTGAAGACGAGGAGTTCCAGTGCTTCACTGGGTTTGAGCTGGAGGGTTTCCAGTTCATCAACTGCCTTCCTGACGGGACCTGGACTCAACCCCAGGGACGCTGTACCCGTGAGTCTGTCCTCCACTGGACTACAACCTGTAGTGCAGGGGTGTCCAACTCATTTTAGTTCAGGGGCCACATTCAGCCCAGGTTGATCTCAAGTGGGCCAAACCATTAAAATAATAGCATAAAAACCTATAAATAATGACAACTCCAAGTTTTTTTCTGCATTTCAGTGCAATAAAAAACATTAAATTATGAAAATATTTACAATTACAAAGTATCCTTTCACAAAAAAGATGCAAATAATTACAATTACGACAATATCTTTCTTCAAACATACGAAAAATGTGGAATTGAGAGACCGATGAGATAATTCAACTAGTTTCACAAGCTTACTCTAAGCCAGTGGTTCCCAACCTTTTTTGGCTCGTGACCCCATTTTAACATCTGGAATTTCTGGCGACCCCAGACATTCAAAACAGAGACTTTTTTTTGCTAAAATTAATTTGTTTTTGATCATGTAATTCGACCTCAAGCGGGCCGAACCATTAAAAAAATAGGACAAAAACCTATAAATAATGACAACTCCAAGTTTTTATCTGCATTTCAGTGCAATAAAAAACATTAAATTATGAAAATATTTACACTTACAAACTATCCTTTCACTAAAAAGATGCAAATAATAATAATAATAATAATAATAATAATAATAATAATAATAATAATAATAATGAGATGCAAATAAAAATGTAATTTCTTTTTTTTTTTTTTTTTTTTAAAAAAAGCACAATTTTAACAATAATATGCCTCAACTTATCACTTGTACATGTCGATTACACACAGTGTTACACAAACTTTTGGTAAGAGGCATAATATTGAAATTTGGAAGTTTGGAATGTGGAACTAAAATAAGAAAAACGTCGAACAATATTATGTGTCAACTTATGAACACAACTTACAAATCGGATCTAAAAAGCCACAAAACATTCAGTAACAGCCAGGATATTGTTCAAATTGTACTTCATTTTCATGTTGTTCACATTTTATTGTAAGGGTTATTAGACTATTTTTTTTACTTTAGATCACACTGGGCTAAAACCAGTTCAACACCCTCGACTGTTAATATCTTCAGTGTAATTTTAACACTCCATAAAATCATGCCGCAGGTCAGATTGGATCCTTTGGAGGGCCGGTTTTGGTCCACGGGCCGCATGTTTGACACCTGTGCTCTAGTGTTTTCCCATTGAATTCACAGCTGGGACGGACTCGTGTCTTCGGGTGATAACTGCGTCCTCCTGTCGCTGTAGGAAGGCTGTGTCTTCCTCCAGAGACCCCTGACGGGATGACCCTGTTCCCCGACCGAGACCTGTACCGGGTAGGCCAGTCCGTGGGTCTGAACTGTGACCAGGCCGGCCTGGCTCCGCTGCCTCGAGGGTTCTACACCTGTGGGAACAGTCTGACCTGGGAGCCGCCGTTACCTGGCAACTTACGATGCACTGACGGTAAAGTTATGACATGGGCTCATTTTGTACGGAGGACTGAACCTGCCATATTAAAAAATATATACAGAAATATAAAAATGGCTTGATAAGTTCATTTCTGTACCATTTATTTATCTATTTTGTCATTATTTATATTTTTCCTTATTTAATTTTTATCCCTGCGTTTATTTCTGCGTTGCTTTCTATTTACATTTTCTTTATCTCTTTTCATGTTTATTTCTATATTTTATTTTCATCTGACATCTTATTAATTTATTGTCTTTTTTTATTCATAGTCATATTTACCTCTTTAGTATTCCCCTTTTGCATTTTCATCCTCTATTTATTTCTGCATCACCCATTTATTTGTGTAAATTAAACTTTCAACATATTTTGTTTGGCCTTTCACAAATGGATAAAATAAATCCAGAAAAAAAGATTTTATTATTATTATTATTATTATTGTCAACCTTGTAGTTATTTTTTGCCAAATTTCACATTCATTGCACTAAATTTGCAAACCAGCGTCCAAACATTATTGTTTTTAAAGCCCTTTTCTCCAATTATTTAGACAATTTAAAGAACATCATAAATTCTAAAGCAAATAAAATCAAAAAACTATGTCAAGTGTATAATCTTTTTAAATTTGTATTTATACCTGGAGCATTTTTATGTATAAATATATATATATATATATATATATATATATATATATATATATATATATATATATATAGACATATGTAAGGGTAGAGACTGCGATCTGGAAGGATCGGCGATTCTACCAGTAGAGACTCCGATCGTAGTCTCTACCAGTAGAAACTCCGATCAGAGTCTCTACTGGTAGAAACTCCGATCCTGCCAGTAGAAGGGTTAGGGTTAGGGTTCGGATCGGAGTCTCTACTATTAGAGACTACGATCGGAGTCTCTACTGGTAGAATCGCCGATCCTACCAGATCGCAGTCTCTACCATTACATATATATATATATATATATATATATATATATATATACATATGTGTATGTATGTATGTATGTATCTTTACTTACATGTGTTTCTATATATTTGAAATGTAAAATATATTGTGATTTTTTTCCATCCTTTTTTGATGTATATTATTATGTATAGATACTGTTCAACTGTTCATTGTTTAAAAAAAAAAAAAGTTATGACATGGACGCCGGAAGTCTGTGTTTTTTTAATATACAGGGTGGGGAAGCAAAATTTACAACGAACGTTTAGTTGTTTTTTCTCAGCAGGCACTACGTCAATTGTTTTGAAACCAAACATATATTGATGTCATAATCATACCTAACACTATTATCCATACCTTTTCAGAAACTTTTGCCCATATGAGTAATCAGGAAAGCAAACGTCAAAGAGTGTGTGATTTGCTGAATGCACTCGTCACACCAAAGGAGATTTCAAAAATAGTTGGAGTGTCCATAAAGACTGTTTATAATGGAAAGAAGAGAATGACTATGAGCAAAACTATTACCAGAAAGTCTGGAAGATACTATTAAAGAAGAATGGGAGAAGTTGTCACCCCAATATTTGAGGAACACTTGCGCAAGTTTCAGGAAGCGTGTGAAGGCAGTTATTGAGAAAGAAGGAGGACACATAGAATAAAAACATTTTCTATTATGTCAATTTTCTTGTGGCAAATAAATTCTCATGACTTTCAATAAACTAATTGGTCATACACTGTCTTTCAATCCCTGCCTCAAATTTATTGTAAATGTTGCTTCCCCACCCTGTATATTTTAACCCCAGATAGTTCAGTAAACAGAAGTACCAGTGCTGACCCAACCTCTTCACTGCTGTCGGCCTTAGAGGCTGTTTGTGAACGGAACATCACGTCTGTTGTTATTTCCTGTTTTTCAGAGAAGCCGTTCGACCCCGAGGCTGGCTGTGGTCCAGGACAGAAGATGCAGAACTCTGAATGTGTTTGTATCCAGAGGGAAAGCTGCCTGTGAGGATCAGATCTGATTTACTTCAGTTTTATCTAAACACAACATGAACCCAGAAAGACCCACAGCTACTTTTGTGACAGTTCCCAAATGAATTTTTCCTCTAGATTTAACCTTTAAGTGATTTATCACCATTTATTCTAATGTTATCCTTTGTATTTTGCGTGTTTTCAGTGTAAATGTTGTATTTTCCTATATTTAATTCACTGATCATGTAGATGTTGATAAAAACTCAGAGAAAATTCAGAGAAAACTGAAGAAAAAGTGACTTTTCAACAGAATATATCATTACCTGAAAGTGTCCATCCACTGTCCTTTATCAAACCCCATACTTTACTGTTTTTTTAATGTTTCATATTTTATTCATTATGCTGCTTATTTTATTATTTTGTACATTTTCTTATTCTCTTTTGTTCATTTTATTTATTATTTTGGTTGATTTGTTTTAACCCTTGTTACATTTTTTTCCTCAGTTTCCTTAAGTTTGTGGCTTATTTTGTTTGTGTTACTCATTTACTTTATTTTTGTTCAGTTTATTCATTACTTTGGCTGCTTTTGTTCATGTTTATCTTATAGTTTTTTTTTTTGTTTTTTTTTTTTTACTTCATTTTAGTCTATTTTTTGGTTATTTCTACATGTTATTTGCATGTTTTTTATACTTTTTTGTTCATTTTATTTATTAATATTATATATATATATAAAACCAGTGTGTCCATCCACTGTCATTGATCCAACTCCATGGGTTTTACTGGTGAATCTGCTGTTTCCATGGTAACTACGGAGCCTCTGAACATCCAAATGGGTCATATCTGATGACCATGAAAAGACCAATAACTATATTTTACACCAATTATTATTTTGCTTGTTTTTGTTCATTTTGCTAACCTTTTTTATTCTTAATTTTTTTTTTTCACTTTGTGGTTTATTTTGCTCATGTTACTCATTATTAAGTTGGTTTATTAACCATTTTGGTTCAATTTAATCATTACTTTGGCTGTTTTTGTTCATTTTGTTGCTTATTTTGTTATTTTTTTACTTCATTTCAATACATTTTTTGCATAGTTTGTCACGTTATTTATTATTTTGCAGGGTTTGTTTTATGCGTTTTTAGTTCATTTATTCATATTATATATATATAAACCCAGTGTGTCCATCCACTGTCATTGATCCAACTCCATGGGTTTTACTGGTGAATCAATGTTGTAGAAGATGACGGTGTTTCCATGGTAACTATGGAGCCTCTGAACGTCCAAATGGGTCATATCTGATGACCGTGAAAAGATGAAGAACTGTATTTTACACCAATTATTGACATGTATTGATCGGATTAGTGGATCAACAGGTAGATGGTTTTGGTCGGTGGTCCATATTTGGGTCTTTATGGGTTAAGACAAAAATGTCGTAACCTTTGGGAAACTGTAAAATCTTCCCAGTTAAACAGTTTATTATTCAGAGCGTCTTCAGGTGCAGATGTAGAAACTAAAGGACAAAACTGAAAAAGAACATCTCACATGAATGACGTTAACGTTCTTCTCGTTCTCCAGTTCGCAGCCTGACAGTCTCTGCGTCCTGAACACGGACCTCAACGTCACCGTCTCCATGTCCCTCTGCTCCTTCCACGCCGGTCGTTGCCACGGCGACCCTCTCTTTTATGTCGGCCACGGCGTGTGCGACTCTGTGGATCCGTCCAAAGTGGAGTGGGCCCAGTTCAGAGCCCAGGTGGCCTCCAGGAGCTCAGTTCAGGAGGCCTGCGACCTGGACACGTGTTACGAGTGGGAAACCTGCACCGGTCAGTTTCCTACAGTCACCATTTATTTTATTTATGATAATTAATATAAAAATATACATATTGATGAGGTCTAAAATAACCTAATTAATCTAAATCAAATCAATACCATGTACTTAAGTGTAAGAATCTATAGTTTTATTCAAAGTACACTGAACATATTTATTTATTCATGTAAATGTCTATTTGATACTATATTACATTTTGAAAATAGACTTCCCTCTTTAGATTTAATACAATTAGGATGATTTATTTAATTCATGATTATTTTTATTTTGGTAAAACAGGGTTCAGTTAAAAAACAAAACAAAACTCAAATACAGTAACTCATAGAAGTGATGACCTCTTGCTGAAATGTACCATGAAAATAATAATTTAAAAAAACATAAGATGAAGTAAGAAGATGAAAATGACACAAACAATGAAAATAACATGATACGAAAATAATGTAAAGGAAGTAACAAGAAAAAAGCCTCTTTTAGTGTATGTTACTCTTTTTTCATTATACATACATACTGATCAGATCTAAAATAACCTAATTGATCTAAATCAAATCAATACCACATATTTAAGTGTCAGAATCTATAGTTTTATTCAAAGTACATTGAACATATTTATTTATTCACATAAATGTTTATTTGATACTATATTACATTTTGAAAATAGACTTCCTTCTTTAGATTTAATGCATTTGGGGCTATTTATTTTATTCATGATTAGTTTTATTCTGGTAAAACAGGGTTCAGCAAAACAAAATAAAAAAAAAAAATAGATGGAATAAAAACTCATAGAAGTGATGACCTCTTGGTGAAATGTACCATGAAAATAATAATTTAAAAAAAAACATAAGATGACATAAGAAGATGAAAATAACACAATGGAAATAACATGATACGAAAATAATGTAAAGGAAGTAACATGAAAAAAGCCTCTGTTTTAGCGTATATGTTACACTTTTTTTTCATTAGATGTTCACGTTAAATAAAAATAAAGAAGTGCAATTTGAGTTTTTATTCAATATGATGAAAATTATGACAAGATAAAACAGTAAATGGAAACTATAATAAAACCAAGATGGCGTCGTGGACAGACACAGCACCTCGTCCCATTAGAACATTACACAGCTGCAGTTATTGTAAATACGTTTGATTTATATCTTTTATATACTATTATACTTTATCTTTTATATCACTTTATACCACTATATTGTTAAAATTGCACTTAAAAAAAAAGTCAGTTTTTTCAGGTTATTCACATCATTTTTGTTTGGATTGTTTGTAAATCTTGATATTTTCAAAATTTAACTTTTTTTTTTTGCATTAAAACAAAGAGAAAAATTGTTATGAGTTCTAATTATTTATAGGTTATTCTGTTGTCATTTGACTGGTCCGGTCCACTTGAGATCAAACTGGGCTGAATGTGGAACTGAACTAAAATCACTTTGACACCTTTGAACTAGTGAATCAACAGTAAAAAAAAAAAAAATCTTTGAGACTGGGTGGCAGAGAAAAGAAAAGGCGTTGTAATATTTTGGGTTCTGTTGGTAACGTTAAATTGATTTACACATCAGAGTGAAGTTAATTTTGTCGAACAGCCACTACATATATAATATATAATATATAATCTCTGCTCTCAGGATGTTTTCTCTATGACAGTGTTTTTCAACCTTGGGGTCAGGACCCCACGTGGGGTCGCCTGGAATTCAAAATGGGTCACCTGAAATTTCTGGTACTTGATAAAAATAAAAAAAAGAAACGTACTAATAGAAAAATATATGGTGAGTTGAGCGACAATCACATTATATAATAGTCATGACAATGTGAGTGTGAAACTGCAGCACTGTGGTTCTGTTTATCTGTCAAATGTTCACTGTGGTCAGTTTCAGATGCTGCAGCTCTTTCATAATTCATAGTTTGAGTTCTTGTTTGTTCAGTATTAATTGTCCTCCTTGTAAATCACAGCTGAACTGACTGTACATATCCTGACCAAGGAAAATCCAATTCTCACTTTGTGCAGTAATCTACACCTGGATTTACTGCCTCCGTTCAGAATAATATACATTATATAGACTAAATGTCCTCTAAAATTAATATTTATTTGCAACAGAGTATAGCAAACTATTACATGATCAAAAACAAATTAATTTTAGCAAAAAAAAAAAAAGTCTCCATTTTGAATGTCTGGGATCTGTTGAGCTGCATTATGTAATAAATTCCCATTATGTAATAAAAGTTCAAAATGTAATAAGAATGTCACGTCATCTTGTAATAAAGCCGCGTTACGTAATAAGCTGAAGCATTTTGTAATAAACTACGTCAACGCATTATATAGTAATTTTTTTCACATTATGTCGTAACTTATTACAATTTGAGAAATTTATTACAAAATGCACTTGACACATTTTTATTAAAAAAAATTGTAATGACATGGTTCATTATGTGATAACAATCCAAATTGATATACTTTCAGAGCAGTTTAGAAGAAATTAGTAACAGGAGCTACAGGTAATGGAATCAGAACTTTAACCACACAGTTTAAAGATTAATTTAGCACATTGTTATTCTATTGCCGTGTCAGTTGTGTCTGATACAGTATCTTATGATCTTGGAAAAATGTTCCTTGACACCCTCAGATTGAACAGCAAACATTTCTTGTGCGTTTTATCAATTTATGTCACAGAGATAAGCGGCAGTCCATTTTCCTGAAAATAAAAATGTGTCAAGTGCATTTTGTAATAAATTTCTCAAATTGTAATAAGTTGCTACATGATGTGAAAAAATTTACTACATAATGCATTGAGGTAGTTTATTACAAAATGCGTCAGTTTATTATATAATGCAGCTTAAGATGATGTGACATTCTTATTACATTTTGAACTTTTATTACATAATGGGAATTTATTACATAATGCGGTTCAACAGGGTCACCAGAAATTTGTGATGTTAAAATGGGTTCACGAGAGGCTTAGACTTTGAGGATATTTTATGGTCTTTCTAACAGTTTCCCTTGTACCCGTGCTTCTACTGAAGGACAGAACATGTGGACGTTTTCAATCTCTGACCAAATATGAGGTTCAAGTTGAATGTTTGGTGAACATCTCTGCTGTTTCCGTCGTGTCTGGACTCATTTGTGAGCTGAACTCTGTGTGTTTTCTGTGTCCTCAGTGTTGAAGAAGTGTGAGTGTAAAGTCGCTCGGGACTGTCCCAGAGACAGACAGAACCTGTTCTGTGTGGCGCTGACCCGGTCCGGGACCCAGAGGACCCTCAGTCTGAACCTGTGCTCCATGGCCGCCCTCAGATGTTCCAACTACCAGGTGGAGATCCTCAACGAAGGCGACTGTCCCACCACATGATCAACAGCAGCCACGAAAAACACCTGAAAAACTGCACTTCAATGTACATAAGTCAAATGGTTAAAGGTACACTGTATAAAATGGTCTGTTTTTTTTTTTTACTGCACTTTGTTATAGATGTAACTTCAGAGACATTTTAGATATTAGACACACACGGTGTTTTTCTATCAAATTACTATTTTTTTCTCAGAACAAAAGCAGCAGCTGTTCATGGAAATGGAGAGGATTTTCTTTCATGGTTCATGTTCTGATGCAAACGGAGGAAAATGACATGTTTTAATAAATTCATTAAACAAATACTTTGGTTTGTGTTTCATCAGTTCTTAAATAAGACTGTTTCACACTTGATCATGTATTTGTTTTTTTAAACAGTAAGACTTTATTTATCCCACCATGGGGAAATTTCACAGTTAACAGCAGCAACATACAACATATAAGGAATCGCACAGAGAAAGACAGGTAGAAAAACCACACCTGTGAAAATGAAAAATAGAAAGAGAAAAATAAGAAATTTGGTATACATATATATATATATATGTCAAGGCCCAAAACGGAATCTGGCCCGATTCAGAATCGGGCCGGCCCAGAATGGAATTCTATTCTAGGCCGGCCTAGAATGGAATCCTGCCGCTATAATGTTATTTTTATACCATGTTTAATGCAAATAATCCATAATTCCATAATTTGTCATAATTTTACATTTTCAGTCTTACATACCTTGAGTAACTATTGTCAATTTCAGTCGATTTCACTGTACCATATATTGGTGGGGAGTACCACTGGGTTCTATTTGTAAATAAAGTGTATTATAGTTTACAATTAAAATGTTGTTTGTTTCATTTTTTTTTCACATATTTGCAAATTCCATGTATTGATTTTTGTAATAATTTAGATCATTTGCATTAAACATGGTATAAAAATAACATTATAGCAGCAGGATTCCATTCTAGGCCGGCCTAGAATAGAATTCCATTCTGGGCCGGCCCGATTCTGAATCGGGCCAGATTCCATTTTGGGCCTCGACATATATATATACAGGGTGGGGAAGCAAAATTTACAATATTTTGAGGCAGGGATTGAAAGACAGTGTATGACCAATTAGTTTATTGAAAGTCATGAGAATTTATTTGCCACAAGAAAATGTACATAATAGAAAATGTTTTTATTCTATGTGTCCTCTTTCTTTCTCAATAACTGCCTTCACACGCTTCCTGAAACTTGCGCAAGTGTTCCTCAAATATTTGGGAGACAACTTCTCCCATTCTTCTTTAATAGTATCTTCCAGACTTTCTGGTAATAGTTTTGCTCATAGTCATTCTCTTCTTTCCATTATAAACAGTCTTTATGGACACTCCAACTATTTTTCAAAATGAATGAATGAATGAATGTTTTATTTTTGCATAAACATGTGTAATGTTTAAAGAACCCAGAGATACTGAAAGCTGTGACTGTCTTTTTTTTATTGAGAAATACAAAACTGTAAGCACTCAGTTCATATGTTAGTTTTTGTTTTTTTCCCTTCTGTTTGACACTTTGTATGTATAAAAAAAGAAATACAAAAAGGACTCTAATAGACATCATATGTATGAATGGTAATGATGAGATATCTGCTCCTTTTCCAATGAAAACAAAATAAAAAAAAAAAAAAAAGTTCTGAAACACTTAAACATAAACTCCTCCAAAATGTTAGATAATAGACTTTTACACACATATTATTTTTGATAATTCGTACATTTTGGACATAGACTCACATGTGTATGAGTAAAAAACCTGGTAACTCTAAGATGATTAACTCAGTATAATCTGGTTGAAAAAACTCTAAACGTCTGAAACTGTCTGTGACTAAAACTGTACATTTACCCCACACGTTTCCGGATCAGTGTGCGTTCGTCCGTGTTCGTGTTACTATGGACACGCCTCGATGCCGATCACGGCGACCCGCTCCCCTGCACATCGCCGGGCACCGACCTCGCACTCACTGGTCGTCACGGAAACACCATCCTCACCGGAGCTGATGCACAAGGGGGCGGAGTCTGTGGGGCATTCGGATGCTCTCTGGCAAACGCATGTGTTTGTAGAATCTAGAATTAATAAAGAGATGAATCAGGTCAGCATTAATTATTTCATCCTATATTAGAAAAGGGAAGTGGACTCTGTGTGTGTGTGTGTGTGTGTGTGTGTGTGTGTGTGTGTGTGTGTCTCAGGCATCACACAAAATCCAGACAGAGCTAACTGCTGCAGTTTGTCATACTTATGTATTTTTGGTCAAAGAACAGACCAAGGTTATTATTGTAAACGAAAACAAATGAAATGACGTAAACTAGAATTGTAAAAACATTTTCGTTAACTGAAATAAATAAAAACTATAAAAGAAAAAAAAAAAGATAACTAACTGAAACTGTGTTGTGTGCTTACAAAACTAACTAAAACTTATAAAAATTATGGATAAAATTCCTTTTGTTTTCGTCTTTGTCAATGTAGGATTGATACGAAATAAATTTATTTTGCTCTAGCAATCTTAGCTAGCGGCACCATATGACACTTAACAATCCATCACTTCTCGTCACTTGTGGTTTCCAGTCGTCCTCTGGTTCCCACTCTACCTGGAAACATGAAGACTAAAGTTGGGAGAAAGCAGCAGAGTCCTGTCTGGGATTTATGTGAATATGGCGGCGAAAAAGATAAAAGATACGACAAGACTAAAATTAACACTAAAACTAAGCATTTAGAAAAAAAATGAAAACTAATAAAAACTAGCAAACCTGCTCTAAAAACGAATTAAAACTAACTGAATTTGAGAAAAAAAAGTCAAAACTAAATAAAACTAAACTTTAATGAAAAATCCATAACTATTATAATCTTGGAACAGACTAGTGAAAACGGCACGTTGATAGGACCAATATTTTGGGAGATATTAGTAATTTTGGAAAACAACAACCTTACCCAGAAACATAGAATCGTCACTGAAGTGGGTTACCTAGCAACAGATAAACAATAAGGCCCCGTCTGAAACAGCTTTTATCCAGAGGCAGTTAGAATAATGAACTCTTGCTGAACTTGAGCCCAGAATGCACTTTAAATTGGCACTTTACTGCTGTGTGCTTTAGAAATGAAACTTTTTTAGTTATTTATAGGTAAATTTTTTTTTTGGGGGGGGGGGGGTATGGTTATTGCTATTTTATATCAGTATTTTATTATTTTTATCAGTAATTTACACTATTTACTAAATGCTGCTGACAGTCAGGGACCTGAGTACAATGTTTCGTTTCTGTGTATTTTTATACGCTGAAATGACAAATAAACTTCAATCTGAATCTTGAATCTGACGTTGCCATGGTGTCAAATTTCATGGGTAGAAACAGACATGCCAGCTGAGAGGTTATTCAACTGAAAATACCAGTGATGTCATGTATTTTTTGGACATACAGTGTAACCCGGACTGTACATGTCAAACATATCAAAGGTGTCAGACTCCTTTTAGTTCAGGGGGACACATTCAGCTAAATTTGATCTGAAGTGGGCCTGACCAGTGAAATAATAACATAATAATATATAGATAATGTTTACTCCAAACGCTCCTCTACGTTTTAAGAGTGAAAAAAGTTAAATTATGCGATGAAAATGTTTGCATCTACCAACTGACCTTTAGAACAGTGTTAATGACATGAACAAACTGAAGTTTCTTAAGAAAACTAAGTGCAATTTTAACAATGTTCTGCCTCAGTTTATCATTTACACATGTACATTATAACTTACAGATCACAGTGGATCTACAAATATACAAAACATTTAATAACAGACAGAATATTGGTAAAATTGCACTTCAGACATTTCAGCATGTTCATACTTGTTCAGGTTGTTTGGGTTTTAGTGAAATAATAGTGTGTTTTAGTGTAAATGCAGTAAAATGACATGAAAATGTTTATATTTACAAAGAAAAATTTGGAGTTGTGAGTATTTACAGGTTATTATGATAGTATTTTACTGATCCGACCCCCTGGAGATTAACCTCCTCAGACCCAGCTATGGGTTTTCTGTCCACATTGTGGACAAGAGTTTCACAACTTTATTCAAAAAAAAAAAAAGAAGAAAACTGTCCACCACAAAGGACATTCCATAAAAAATTTAAAAACAGCATCTGAAAAAACTGTTGCATCATGATGTTTCCAGTATAGGCACTTATTTAATAAAAAACAAAAAAAGCTTGTATTTTGCTGACATTTCCTGGGTCTTTGGAGGTTAAATTGGTCTGTACGTGGAAATGATTTATATCTTCTGTGTAATTTTTGCATTTTATAAATTCATCCCAGGGGCCAGACCGGACCCTTTAGTGCACAGGTGTCAAACATGCGGCCCGGGGGCCAAATCCGGCCCGCCAAAGGGTCCAATCTGGCCCGTGGGATGAATTTGTGAGTAATTAACAATCAGTGGTGTCAAAATCATTTTAATTCAGGTTCCACATACAAATGCATACAGACCAATTAGTTCTCAAGTGGGTCAGATCAGTAAAATATTATCATAATATCCTATAAATAATGATAACTGCAAAATTTCTCTTTGTTTTAGTGTAAAAAAAATTAAATCACATGAAAATATTTACATTAACAAGCTATACTTTTACAAAAAAACTGAATAACTTGAACAAATATGAACAACCTGAAATGTTTTAAGAGAAGTAAATGCAATTTTACCAACATTGTGTTATTAAATGTTATGTGTATTTGTAGATCCACTGTGATCTGTAAGTTATGATGTACACATGTAAATGATAAACTGAGGCAGAATATTTTTTTAAATTGCACTTATTTTTCTTAAGACATTTCAAGTTCTTCCTATTTTTAAGGAAACTTTGTAGATGTAAACATTATCATAACTTAATTTACCTTTTTTTTTTTTTACTGTTATTATTTTACTAGTCCGGCCCACTTGAGATCATATTGGGCTGGATGTGGCCCCTGAACTAAAATGAGTTTGACACCCCTGCTTTAGTGGGTCAGATTTGGCCCCCGGGCCACATGTTTAAGACCTCTGCTCTAAATCTTTGGTTCTGACCGGACTCACCTAGGGTTGTTAGAAAATATCGGTTCTGCAATTTATCGTGTTATTTCATTTCACAATACTGTATCGATATTAAAAAGTACTGTATCGATATTTTTAGGTATTTATTCAAATGCAGATATGGCGGAGGTTCTTTTTGTTTTTCTTTATTGTTTCTATCTTATTTACTATTATTTAACACTGTTTTATTAAATAATGGTTATTTGAAGCATCCTAAAAGCACTTTTTACTGTCTGAGAGGCAGATGGTAGTTCTTTGGAAACTAGAAGAATTCGAAAAATGTTGTGATATAGTATTAGATCCTGTTCTGAACTAAAAATATGTTTTGTATTTGTACATAGTTCTGCTGTAATTCAATCCTTCCAGGAAATATTCTTTAAAAAAAGAAACAAACAAAAAACTGCCTCTTCAACAGTATCATGATATATCGTGATATATCACATCGTGATCCTAGTATTGTGATCTGTATCGTATCTCCAGATTCTTGTATATACATAACCCTAGACTCACCGTCACAGAGCGTCCCTGGTCCACAGCTGCTGCAGGACGTCTCGTCTGGCCACTGACACTCGCTGTCATTGGTCAAAGTGAAGCTCCGCCCCACGCAGCGCAGCGCCCCCAGCTGACAAACACTGAGCAAACGCGGTCGACTCGAGCTGACTTTAGCGCACAACAGTAGTGACGTCCTGAAAGGAAGATAAAGACGGAGAAAACACTTCAACTACCATGAGTTTTTATTGGTTTCAAATCCTGTGGTTTATTTCTAGACTTTTTATCTATATTTTTACCCGTTCTGACTGAGTATATTTATTCTATTATGAATGTATTTATGTTATTTGATCGATGGATGTGTACTTGTGTGTTGCTCCCACTGTTGCACGACAATTGCACCATTGGAGACAAAGAAAGGTATTGATTGACTGACTGATTTTACAACCTCCCTATGCTCTTCATGTGTGAAATGCAGAAACTTACGGGCACTCGAATGGCATTTTGCAGACACACCCACGTTCACCTTCGTCTTCCCACAGTTCACACCTGAGGCCTGAGAGAGGAGACGCCGTCGTAGGCGCTGAGGAGGAAACCAGACCACACTGGGTTTAGTTTTTAGGTTTGTTTTTTTTTTTAGTTTAGTTTATTTCAGACACAGACATAATACCAAACATATGGAAGACAAAAATAATAATAATAAACAATACACAAATAAAAAAAATCATTATTATTATTATTGTTGTATGTTATTATTCTACAGACTCATACCTATAAGCTTCTTCTATCCACATATTTATACAAACGGATACTGCCCACCTGTGTTTTCAATACTAACACATGCACACACCAGATAAAATTGTGAATTATGTGATGCATTAATCCTCTGCTGATACAATTACAATGCAATATTTATTCAAATACACATTTTTATAGACTTTCATAGATATACACACTGTTGATATTGTGTCTTTTCATATTTTATGTCTTTTATTTTATTCTGCTTTTAGTTCTATACTTAGTTTATGTTTGTTAAATTTTATATTCTTTTTTTAATTTTACTTTTTTAGTTTTTTATTTTATATTTTTACTATTCTTATTTTCTATTCTATTCTATTTCTTTTTGGGGTTTTTTTTATTAATATTGTTACACTGACTGGAGTAGCACTCCTAATTTCTGTACGCGCTTTGAGGATGCATTCATAGAAAAGCGCTATAGTAATCTAATCTATTATTAGTAGTATTATTATTGTTATTATTATCATTATTATTATTATTATTATTAATAATAATAATAATAATAATAATAATAATAATAATTTCATTGTAATTCACACAATGACAACGTCTATTCTATTCTATTCTATTCTTTTGAGGAAAGTTTTCATCTGAACCTGCATAAATATGCTGTAGATCGTCATCATGGGTTTAAAGTTAGAATAACCAAAGGTCACATACGACACTGATGCATTTTCCTCTCACACTGTGACGTTTGGATCCTAAAACTGTTCAACCCTGAACACACACACGAACAAAAACAGAGCTTTACAAAATCTATACTTAGAGTTTTAAAAAAATAATCATTTCAGTGACATAAACTGGAGTGTTCATGTGGATAAAAGACAAAAATGCAAGAGAAAATATATATATATATATATATTTTTTTTTCAGATGCCTGGCTACCTGTATACGTGGCATGAGTTTATTATGGATGAGATTCAAGAAGGTAAAAGACAGGAGATGTGCTGCCATCTACTGGTGTAAAACGAGAACGGCTCCAGCCAATACTGGAATATGTACAAAAAACATAAGAAAAACTAAAGCGTCTTCTCTATTATTTGACTTTGGTTCGTTTTGTAAACACACAATACACTTTTAATCTTTTAAAGTATGAACAAATATGTACAACCTGAAATGTCTAAAGAAAATTAAGTGCAATTTTAACAATATTCTGCCTGTTATTAAATGTTATTAAATGTTTGTAGAGCTGATCTGTAATGCACATGCATAAATGACAAGTTGAGGCATAATATTGTTAAAATTCTACTTATTTTCCTTAAAAAAAAGTCTTTTTTTTCAGGTTATTCACATCTTTTAGTCTGGATAGTTTGTAAATCTAAAAATTTTTATGATTTCTTTTTTTTTACATTAAAACAAAGACAATAATTTATAGTTGTTATTAATTATAGGTTATGTGGTGGATCCCTTGCCATTACCATCTTGTATTAGTAGTTTTTGTTTCATGCGTTTTTAAGTTACAGTTAATGATTCCATAACACAGTTTAGTTGAAGTATTTTATGTAAACATTCTAATGTGGGTGCACACATATTAGTTATGTTTGAATTATTTACTGACATGGTTCTTCACTTGCAGACGAAAGACCAGAAAAAGGGGCGTGGCTAGTATTTAAGACGGAGGAAGGAACTACTGTCACAAGACTGGGGGGGCACTGTTTGTTTCTTTGTGTTAATTTAGTTGCTTAAATTCTTGGTTTAAATCTCAAGGGTTTCACACAGTTAGTATTTTGTGTCTAGTTCTGATTATTTGTTTTTTATGTTAGTTTGACTAAGTTAACGGGTTAGCTTAATTTCATAGTGTAATGCCTCCCCCTTGTGTTTGATTTGGGTTAGTCCCTTTCTATTTAAGCCCACCTTGGTTCTTAGTTTGGGTCAGTTTTTGTTCTGTTGCAGTTTGGTTTAGTTGACATCAGTTGGGCACATCTTTGTCCATTTTGTTAACTGACATTTTTGGAGCTTGTGTTAACATTTTCTAACTTTATTAAATTATCATGTTCCTAATTTTACCACCTTTGTCCTGGTCCTTATGTTTGGTCCTCTACAGGTTATTATGTTATTATTTTACTGGTCCAACCCAGTGGGAATCGAAATGTACTGAATGTGGAAGCTGAACTAAAATGAGTTGGACCGCCCTGGTTTAAGGCCATAATGTTTGACTGTCATCTACACTTACCTGCTTCACAGTACGCGCCCTCTGGTGACGGAGACCACTGCAGACTGGGGCTGCACATGGTCTGGGACACGCCGCCCTCCAGGACTGTCCCTGGGGGACAGGACAGGGAGATACTGTCTCCGATGTCATAGGTGGATTTAGAGGGCGTGGCTGTGATGTCAGAGTTGAGCTGAGGACGCCAACACGAAGAACCTGAGACACGAAAAGAGGGTGAAACAAGGAAAATGTCTGTGAGGTCCAAGTTCTACCATGGAAGTAGATCCTTTAGGTCACAGGTGTCAAACATGCGGCCCGGGGGCCAAATCCAGCCCGCCAAAGCGTTCAATCCAGCCCCTGAGATGAATTTGTGAAATGTAAAAATTACACTTAAGATATTAATAATCAAGGATGCATAAATCATTTTAGGTCATTTCAGTCTACAGTGGATCAGACCAGTAAAATACTTTCATAGTAACCTATAAATAATGAAAACTGTAAATTTGTCTCTTTGTTTTAGTGTAAAAAAAGTAAAATTACACAAAAATGTTTGCATTTACAGACAAGTCTTTAACAAAAAAATGTGAATATCTGAAATGTCTTGCAAGAAGTCTGTGGAATTTTAATAATATTCTCCCTGTTATTTAACGGTTTGTGTATTTGTAGATCCACTGTGATCTGTAAGTTGTGATTCACATGTATAAATGATCAACTAAGCAGTAATATTGTTAACATTGCACTTATTTTATATAGATCTCTCTTGGCAGAGGTCCGCACTCTCCGAGTGCTTCTCTTGTTTCTTCATGTTATTTACAGGTTTTTATCCTTTTTTTTCATTTTATTTATTAATATTATATATATATAAACCCAGTGTGTCCATTCACTGTCACTGATCCAACTCCATGGGTTTTACTGGTGAATCACTGTTGTAGAAGATGATGGTGTTTCCATGGTAACTACAGAGCCTCCGAACATCCAAATGGGTCATATCTGATGACCATGAAAAGATGAAGAACTGTATTTACACCAATTACTGACATGTATTGATAGAATTAATGGATTAACAGGTATTAAACAGTTTAGATCAGTAGATGGTTTTGGGTCTTTATGGGTTAATTTAGACAAAAAGAAAAAAGACATGAGGAAATTTCACATACACAACACCAAAACCTGTGTCTGTTCAGCACTGAAGACATACTTTTACAAACCATGGCTCCTTTGCTCCACGTTTGGTTTTGGAGGCATTCAGCCACGGCGTTTCCACTGAGATAAAAACCACTAACACACGAGTATTCCACGGTGTTTCCCACCACGTACGTTTCTCTGGGATTCTGATGAAAACACAGAAATTCACTTAAAAACTTCCATGTAATTCTGAGATGGAAAGGAGCTATAATTCTAAGTTAAATGTGTTTTTTGTAGAAATGGTTTGTCTCACCTGGATAAATCCGTTACTGAGGTGAGGAGGATGTCCACATGTCACTGGTGGAGGCACAGACAGACCGAAACACTGAGGTTCCATCGTCCTGCACAAAAAAAGAAAAAGAAAAATGTTAAAGGAAATAAGATCCGATTTAGAGTCATGTGGTTCAGGTAGTGTCAGTTTATTACTACTTCATCTGCCAGTATGCTGGAATAAAATACAATAGACTGGGGGTTGTAAGGATGGATAAGTATGTATATGTGTATATATATATATGTGTATATATATATATATATATATATATATATATATATATATATATATATATATATATATACACACATATGTACAGGCGTGTATGTGTATATATGTTTGTATATGTGTATGTATGTGTACATGTGTGTTTGTATGTATGTATATATCTGTGTATGAATATGTATTTACATATTAGGGATGTAACGATTACCGATATAACAATAAACCGTGGTAAAATTGCAGATGGTTAGTATTACTGTTTAAATTGTAATTCTCATGATAATCGTGTTTGATTACCGCACTTTTCCAGAGAAAACACCTATGTAAAGATCTGCTTTTATGTCAAATATTTGAGTATAGTTTTAATTTATTACAATTTTGATTTTCTATACCTAATATTTGGAACCAATATTCACTTTTAAAGTCTTTGAAAAGGTTTGTTAAGCATCTGTGTGTTATTTATGCAATAAATTATATACATTTTTCAAATCGGATTTAAATTTTTTTTTGTGTTTTCTGGCCTTTTATGTTTTTATAGTAGGTTAAAGTGAAAAAAGTAATAGGCAGATGATATAGATGAAGTTGTGCTGGAAAAAAAGATCCCAAACATGGGTATAGTAAACATTTGTTTATATAGTATACACAGACAAAATCAAAAGGACTGAAAAACGGACAAAATAGGCTCAGACCACTAAGGGTTAATACTTGAATATTTCTGCTGAGAGAAAGTGCACTGTGCCAGTTATTTTATTTGGTTATTTGTTTTTTGTTTTTATTCAAAATACAGCTTGGTTAAATTATTTCAGTGTGTGTATCAGTACTTTTTGAACATTTTGAGCACAATTTCAACAATACCGCGATAATAATGATAACCATGATAATTTTGGTCACAATAACTGTGATATGAAATTTTCATATCGTAACATCCTTATTACATATATGTGTTAATGTATTATGTGTTTAGGTAAATCATATTATTTTAGTTCATAATAATATAAAGATAGAAACCAAATTATTTAATAAGTATCAGTCATATTATAGTATATAGTACAGATATGCCTAGACTAGGAAGGTTATTACAGTTATTAATTATATAAGAAGAAGGGGTGGGAGTTTATAAGTTATACTTCTTCTCACTCCTTTTCAAATATGTATTATATGTCTTATGTTTAAGTGTTTTGTTTATTTATTTTCTTCTGTTTTGACAATCATATTTGAAATAAAAACATCAATCAATCAATTTTATCTGAAATAAAACCTAATGCTGTGTTTAACTGGTTCAAATGATTTTGTACTAAATAAATACACATTTTCTTTTTTTTTTTTGAAAGATTGCCTAATTTCAAATCAAATCCAATTGTATTTATATATTTCTACATATTTGTGGTACTGAAATCCATGATTAGCTCACTAGCTAGTATTGACGACTATCTACTGGCAAATTCATTCAACAAAACAATACACAATTACATGTATAGAAGGTATCAGATGAATCACATGAATAAATATACCCCGAATGTCTCTACAATTAAAAGGCCTATGCAGAACGGCAGCCAAATCAATGTAGAACCTCCCACACACACACACACACACACACACACACACACACACACACTAATTACATGGTCAAACACCCTTTTTCTTGTTTTAGAAAAAATGTTATAGAAAAAAACATGTGTCTTGTGTGATGACCCCCAGACTCCTCACCCATTGGTTTATCCCTCTCAGATCCCGCCCACAGAGGTCCTTCTAATCGCCAAAAGCACATAATCTGTGCATTGCTGTGCTAATGTCAAAATATTTTTCATAGTTTGTTTTTCACTTTTTTTTAAAAAAATAGATTTTTTTTTGTATTTCACCAACTTTGGCCATAAATAAAAATACCAAATACTCAATACTTGTCATATTTTTTTTAACCCTTTCAGTGTTATGTTTGTAATGTAAACAAACCATAGTTTTGATGCAAAAAACACTTTTTTTCTCTTTCAATAAACTACATAAAAAATTTATTACGTGGGTTTTTTAAAATTATTTTTTCATCCTGGCATATGCATTATTATTTTTTGTGCTAGGTCAAATGTTAGATGCTGAAATGTGTCAGTGTGCATTTTGTACTCACTTGGTAGAAGGGTGTTTGTGTAGGAGCTTAACATTGTTTACACTGTGCTGATTTTAGAGGCTGGGTCAGAATTGTAAAAATCATGCAAAAATGACCAACTTTTGAATTCTGACCTAAGACAAATTGTGAAAAATAATATGACCTTTTATAACATACAGCTCAAAGTGTGCCTAATATGCACACTCGGATACTGGAAGGTTAAGTCCTCCAGAAACATAAGTAAAACACCTGAACCCAGATGGCACCAAAGCACTCTGAACACCCCGCAGAAACATCAGAGTATTGCTTTATGGTTTTCTCAAGTGTTTCCTCATTGGATTATCAAGGCCCAGGATGGATTAGAAGAATCAGATCCATCCTGTTGTGAAGGTGTTAGTGTGATGGACGTGACTTGAACCCAGATTGAGTTGGTGTCCTCACTGTAAGTGCTGGACTTCTGGGTCTTCACAGGGTTCCTGCTCCACCTGTGGCCCGGTGCAGTGGAGGCCTCCTCCGCTGGGGGCTGGGTTGTTGCAGCTCCGACTTCTTGACCTTTGACCCCCAGAGCATGACCCCCAGGAGGACCAGCAGCTCCAGCTGCCATCAGTCACACCTGAGCAGAAAAATTAAGAGGTTTCATGGTCTTATTCGTTACGAACTAGCATGAAGTCAAACTAATTTCAGGACCAAAATCTGCCTTTTTTATTGTGATAATTATCAGTTTCAACTGATACGAACATTTTCATCGTAATATTTTTTGTCATCATCCAGTTAAGTAATAGCATTTTACTTTTGGAGGTTGAATTCAATCATTTAGAGGGACTAAATGACTAACTTCCTTTTTTTCCATATCTTTTTATTTTATTTTTTACATAATAAACAAAAATACCCATCCCAACGTACCCATCCCCCCCACCATCCCCTACCCTAAGGGAGAGATAAATAAAAATAAAAATAAATAAAAATAAGAATAAAAATAAAAATATGTCCCCGATTTCCTGAGTGCTCTGCCCAAGGGATCAGTTAAATTCTACCTAATCTAATCTAATCTAATCTAATCTAGTTGTAACGTCACTGTCAACACATGCACTCTAGCCAAATAATGATAAAGATAGTGACCAACAACTCTATTCCATATTTTTTCATCCAGACTTATTATAGCTGATAGTTTTGTGTTGGTCTGGTGGTTTTTCATCCATCTGTGTTGTTTATATATGCTGTTGACTGATCAAAGGTGCATTTTCTGAAACTTTCTGAGAAAAGGCAGTGGAAAAAAAAAGCTAAGATCAATAATAAATAGCACTTTTTGATAAGAGATATCTGACTTTTAATGATCATAGTATGTGAAAGTGTCAAACCAACGTTTATCAACTGAATTACGAAGTGAAACATAATCTAGACCAATAAAATACATGTATGTTATTTTGCTGTGAAGACAGTCATGTGTTACTTAAATGCTGGGTTTGAATGTACTCTTGGACCTGGACTGACCCCCCTCAGATCGTCCAGGGGTCGGTGGTTTACCTGCTGGTTCTCCGATCACGGCGCCCACTTCGCAGGCCGGTCCTGAGGTTCCGGGTCGACAGACGCAGCTGCACTGGGACCCCGTCAGCAGCGGGCGCCCGTTGTTCCGACAGGGCCGACAACGACACGGATGCTCCTCCTCCAGGTACTGCTCTGTGGCTCTTTTCAGGTGGAGCTTCTTCAGGCCGGCACACTGCACCTCCTTCACCAGCTCATACAGAGGACGCAGCTGGAGGACACAGTACACATTCACAATGTTTATCTGGTTTAGGTACAGGTACGTACTCCGCTGTATAAAATCTAAAACTAAAATCCCTGAAAAATGAGCTGTTAGAGCAGGGGTGTCAAACATGCAGCCCGTGGGCCAAAACCAGACCATGTACGGTTCCAATCCGGCCCATGGGATGAATTTTGAAAGTGCAAAAATTACACTGAAGATATTAACAGACAAGAGTGTTGAAGTGGTTTTAGTTAAGATTCCACATACAGAACAATGTGATCAAAATAACCTTGAAATAATGACTCCAAATTCTCTACATTCAGATTTATCCTTTTCCCGTTCATTTAAAATGACTTTGAATGTATTTACAGATTCCAGCTCCTTCAGTTTTAGTTCCTTCTGTAGGTTTTTCCAGACAATGGAACCAGAACAGTTAAAAGCTTTCTTTCCCAATTCAGTTCAGACTTTTGGAGCATACAGAGCAGTGGTTCCCAAACTTTTTTGGCTAGTGACCCCATTTTAACATCACAAATTTCTGGCGACCCCAGACATTCAAAACAGAGACATTTTTTTGCTAAAATTAATTTGTTTTTGATCATGTAATAGTTTGCTATACTATGTTGCAAATAAACATTAATTTTAGGGGACATTTAGTCTATATAATGTATATTATTCTGGACGGAGGCAGTAAATCCAGGTGTAGATTACTGCACAAAGGGAGAGTTTGATTTTCCTTGGTCAGGATATGTACAGTCAGTCCAGCTGTGATTTACAAGGAGGACAATTAATACTGAACAAACAAGAACTCAAACTATGAATTATGAAAGAGCTGCAGCATCTGAAACTGACCACAATGAACATTTGACAGATGAACAGAACCACAGTGCTGCAGTTTCAGAACCACAGTTTGTCTGTTATGGATTGGGATTGTCTCTGTCAACTCAACATACATTTTTATTAGTAAGTTTTTTTTTTTTTGTTTGTTTTTTAGCAATTACTAGAAATAGACGACTACGGATGTAATGATTACCTGATTAATGATAAACCGCAGTAAAATTCCTGACAGTTAATATTAGTTTAAATTCTAATTATCATGATAATTATGTTTGATTACTGCAAAGAGAGAGACAGACAGAGAGAGAGAGAGACTATCTATCTATCTATGAAAAGAAAGTAAAACAACTCAAACTTGATATGGAAAATGGTCAAACAATGGCCATAAGGTGCCATCTTTAATGCACATTTGTTTGTTTGATATTAACATGTTAATATTTGAATGTTTCTACCAACAGAAAGTACATTGTGCCAATGATTTTATTTGGGTTTTTTTGTTGTTGTTGTTTCAAAATACAACGTGGTTAAATTATTTCAGCGTGTATATAAGTACTTTTTGAACATTTTGAGCACATTTCAACAATACCACAATAATAATGATAACCGTGATAATTTTAGTCACAATAACTGTGATATGAAATTTTCATATCGTTACATGCAACCCCATTTGAATTCCAGGCGACCCCATGTGGGGTCCCGGCCCCAAGGTTGAAAATCACTGTCATAGAGAAAACATCCAGGGAGCAGAGATTAGAATTATTGAAGTCATTGAATATTATGTCATTATCTGTAATTTCCCAGGTTGGGACGGACGGACGGACGGACGGACGGACGGACGGACGGACGGACGGACGGACGGACGGACGGACGGACGGACGGACGGACGGACGGACGGACGGACGGACGGACGGACGGACGGACGGACGGACGGACGGACGGACGGACAGACAGACAGACAGACAGACAGACAGACAGACAGACAGACAGACAGACAGACAGACAGACAGACAGACAGACAGACAGATAGATAGATAGATAGATAGATAGATAGATAGATAGATAGATAGATAGATAGATAGATAGAGTCCATCTATCTACGTTAGATCTCCAGTAAAGTCGACCTGCTGTAACAGGTGACATGAACATGAACAGCTCAGTGCTGGTCGTACCTTCCGGTCGATGACTTGAGGGAAGTCTCTAACAGACGAGGCCCAGTTGTCGTAGGTCTCTCCGTTGGCTTCTGGGTTTTCCAGATCCAGAACCATCAGAGCACTGATGAACGATGGATCTCCTCCGAAAACATTGACCTTTATTGGCAGTTTGTTTACGGTGTGTCCTGCAGAGAAACAGGGCTGTGTATTGGCAAGAATCTGGTGATACAATACAAATCACAATACTAGGATCACGATACGATATATCATGATACTGTTGAAAAGGCCTTTTTTTTCCTTTCTTTTTTTAAATGCTTATTTCCTGGAAGAATTGAATGACACCAGAAATCTGCACAAATACTAAACACAATTTTATTTGATCAGAACAGGATCTGATGCTATATCACAAAATGTTCCTGTGTTCAAACTTAAATTATTTTTTTTACAGACATTACAGTTTAAGATCCTGTTCAAATGTTCATACTCTATTAGCTCAGAACTAACATCAGAACAGTATTTTTGTGCGATCCCAACAAAGGAACTAACAATATTCAATAAAAGAGTGTTAAATAATAATAAATTAGATATAAACAACAAAGAAAACCAAAAAACTAAAATGAACCTCCGCCATGTCTGCATTTGAATGAATACCTAAAAATATCAATACAGTACTTTATAATATCAATATTGTGAAATGAAATATCACGATATATTGCAGAACCGATATTTTCTTACACCCCTACAGAGAAACCAACATCAGCATGGGCTTACAGGGATTATAATATCATCACCTACTCTAAAACACAATTAAACTCCTTAATATGGCATGAAATTAAAACAACACTTCACAGGAATGGTTCAATATGTAAATTCATCTACAATAAACACATGAGAAAATGGATTCTGATGCTTTTAGCTAATTTGATATTAGAAATTAGACCAGACTCTGTAGATAGAAATGTGAGTCTTCTGTCATGGTGCTGTGTGGAGTAGTGATTCCAGGTCACATTATCGATGAAGAATACAGTAAAAGATGAAAGGCTTCTGTTGACTGAAACATGTCCATAGACAGTGTATGGTACATTTCATTTTTCATTTCTTTTATTCGTTTATTTCGAGCATGTACAGAATACTGTCATTTACAGACCATCCACTCACCGTCACGGAAGGACAACGCCTGGGTCAGTTTTTCACAGACGGTTTTGACTTTCTTCCGGAAGAATCGGCGCTTCACTTTCCTCCAACACCTCTGGTATTCCCGATCTGTCGTAGCTTCACACAAACAAGACCGGGGGAAGCAGACGTGTAAAATACAACGCTAACACTTCAATGATAAACAAACCTGGAGATCTGAAAGCATCAATATGTGGTAAAGATGTTAAAATTTTCACACAAAGGATCTTGGAATAAGTGTTATACTACACTTTAAATGTATTTTAACAATATACAGTACTGTGCAGAAGTCTTATTCCACCTTTATCTTTGTTTTTTCACAGTTGAAATGATCATACAGATTTATTTCCCGTTCACTTTTCTTGTGCTACAGCAAGAAAATACATGAAATATGTGCACAGCCTTGAAAGACACAAAAAAAAAACTTCAGTAAATGTGTTGTAAAGGTTAAAGGCACTATTTAGAGTGACCTCTGACCCAAAAACATAGTGGATAATTTTTTGGGCTATTCTCTTTTTTTTTCTTACAGTGGATAGTTTTTTGGGCTAGAGGAAAATTTTTTGGGCTATTCTATTTTTTTTTTCTTATTGTGGATAGTTTTTTGGGGGAGAGGAAAATTTTTTGGGCTGCTCTACTTTTTTTTCTTATAGTGGATAGTTTTTTGGGCTAGAGGAACATTTTTTGGGCTGTTTTACTTTTTTTTCTTATAGTGGATAGTTTTTTGGGGTAGAGGAAAATTTTTGGGCTGCTCTACTTTTTTTTCTTATAGTGGATAGTTTTTTGGGGTAGAGGAAAATTTTTGGGCTGCTCTACTTTTTTTTCTTATAGTGGATAGTTTTTTGGGGTAGAGGAAAATTTTTTGGCCTGCTCTACTTGTTTTTTCTTATAGTGGATAGTTTTTTGGGGTAGAGGAAAATTTTTTGGCCTGCTCTACTTGTTTTTTCTTATAGTGGATAGTTTTTGGGCTGTTCTCTTTTTTTTCTTATATGGGTAATTTTTTGGGCTGTTGCACCTCTGGGCCACCGCACCTAACCCTCGTTTAGTTATTTAATAATAAATATTTGAACTTTAGTTTCAGACTGGCGTTTGTGCTTGGGAGTTGAGAAGGGACAAAGAGAGTACATTATGTACGTAAACCCCTAGGCAGGGACGTAACATCCCACAGGCTGGATTGGAACCTTTGGTGGGCTGGTTTTGTCCCACGGGCTGCATGTTCTACACCCCCGGGTTAATCCATCTGCAGCTTTAACTCATGTCTGAAATTAAACCTTCTGATTAATAAAAGCACAAACGGTTCTTACTGGATGATTGGAGCGCCTGTCGGTCCAGCTCCAGCAGACCCTGGTACTCTCCTCCCAGTGAACCTTCAGACATGTAGTGGGTCCCGTAGGTCTGCAGCAGCTGGCGGTAGGCGGGGTAGTCGTACGTGAGCGGCAGCGAGGACAGAGCCCTCCACAGACCCTCAGATAGAGTCAGATACTGGGGCGCCGAGTTCTGAAACTGGGCCAGTTCCACCTTGTTCTTCAGGATGATCAGCCTGTGGGCCTGGATGAAGGACAGGACCAGACGCCACGTCACGTCATGTTACATCCTGGTTGGATTTTTAGGGCACCATGACATCAGACTAAATCACTGGTTCTAAACGCTCTGTATACACCTCCATTCATGTAAGACAGGGGTCTCAAACTCAGATCCTCGAGGGCCGGTATCCTGCATGTTTTAGATGTGTCCCTCTTCCAACACACCTGATTCAAATGATAAGCCTACCATCAAGCTCTGCAGAAGCCTGATAACGACTGTCAGGTGTGCTGGAAGAGGGAAAAATCTAAAACATGCAGGATACCGGCCCTCGAGGATCTGAGTTTGAGACCCCTGATGTAAGACTTGGAGCTTTACTTATCAGCCTCATCCTCTTCCTCTGCTCTTTATCATCACATATAAAGTCGTAGAATGAACTGGATGTGTTTAATGGACTGTGACAGGGGTGGGCAATTAATTTTCTTATGGGGCCACATGAGAAAGTTTGACAGTTGTTAACCCTTTCATGCATAGGTCACTACAGTGGACAGTTCTTCTCCAGCTGTTCTCTTGTATATTAATGGGTTTTGTTGTTTTAGTTCCATATCAGCCAACACGGTGGACACTTATGCATCATCCCATACACTGACATTCATACCATTACTGTAACTGTGCTGTTCTTGATAAACCTGATCTGCAGTAAAATGTTTGAATGTAAATCAATTGTTATTTGTTAGACAAAAAGTTTTTTTTTTTTTTTTGCATATTATCTCCATGAAGTGAGTAATTAATAGCATTAGAATATGTTAAAATGTGAGAAGACATCAGATTAGCAGCATTAAAAATGTTTTTATTTCATTGTTTTCATATCACTTTCTGATCTTGGGTTTAAACATATGTTTCTTTACTTCAAAAATTAAATGCATGGATATTTTTGTAACTCCATTGAAAAAAAACTCAATCACATTGTTTTTTTCATGGCTAAGGAGGAATAAAAACAGTTAAAAAATAAATCTTGACTCAGGTTCTCACAATTCATGCATGAAAGGGTTAAGGACCGGATCAATACACTTGCAGCTCTGCTCAATATATATGTCTATAAAAACAGTAAATCAAACGATACATTGAAAATGTGGAGCACAGAATACAGCTATTTAATGAACATTCACAAAAACATTTTTGAAAATGTGCAAAACTACATTAACTTTACATGAAAAACAATAAATCCATCCACCTTTGTCTGCATATCTCTGTTCCTTTTCTTTTTATTTACCTCTGAATTCAGTGAAGAAATACTTACAGTCCATGTCTTGTTAAAAACTCTGCATTTCAAATCAGTCTTTCTTTTTTTGGCGTTAGCTGACCAACAAACTAATCAGTGCATAAGCCTTATGCTTAGTACAGAAAGTACACACAAAAATATGATCATTTAGCAGATTCTTCGAAATAAAAGCGCTGCTGTTGTATTAGTTGCATCTATTACAGTGATATATATTTGCATTGACTTTTAATTTGCCAATGACCTCATGCGGGCCAGTCAGGGTCAGCCATGTGGCCCCCGGGCCGTACAATGCCCAGGTCTGGACTATGAGCTGCAGCAGATTGAAGACAGAGGAATGCACAGATGTCCGTCAATAGAACCTACCACCCGAGATGAGGAAATCGGACCGATATCTTTTGTTAATATTATCAGCAGGGGCAAAAAAAAAAAAGCCATAACTCGAAAATGGTTGTGCGAAGATCCCCTAACACTTCTGGACTGGACAACTGTTGCGAACAAAATTTATGACATGGAAAGGCTGAGCTTCTGATTAAGACTCACTGCTGATAAACGTAAAAAAATATTGGGAAGAATGGAATGTGAATGTTAATCAAAGAAATCCTTGAACCTGTATAACCTTATCTTAATTTGTCCAGAACCTGTTTGTATTTCATTTGTCTAGAGAGTGAACCCGGATGTTCTAATTGGGGAAAATTTCAGATTCAACTTTAGCCCAGATTTTCTAATGCTCCCATGTCTTGGGAATACAAAAATGTGGAAAAATTTCAAATCAAGCTCAAACTCCCACCCCCCACCACTCCGAAAATTACTTTTTCAACCCTGAAAACGTGGGGTTTTTGGCAACTTTCAAACCTTCTTCACTTTTGATAAAGTACAATCTAGCAATCTGCTCATGATGGGCCCTTCAATGTTTTTTTGTGAGACATGTCATGTCTTAAGAGTGCTAGTGTCAAGGTCAAATTATAGGTCAAAGGTCACCCAAATGGTCAAAAATGCATATTTCATGAAATTAAGCTGTTAATGTGGGTTCTTCCAAATGTTGGGCTCAGGTTCTCTCCTCAGAACACATCTATTGACCACAAACAACTGCCATTCAATAAGACACATTAAACAGAACTCTTTACTCAATGTATTGTTGTTATTGTAATTGTTGTGGTCTGTCTTTTGTTTTTTACCTCTGACCAAGTGTAATGGCAGAGGTTATGTCTTCACTGAGGTTTGTTTGTCTGTCTGTCTGTCTGTTAGTAAGATAACTCAAAAAGTTATGGATGGATTTCCATGAAATTTTCAGGAAATGTTGATACTGGCACAAGGAACAAATGATTAAATTTTCATGGTGATGGGGGGGACTACTAATCTGCCTTTGCAGAGGCCTGTGCTCTCCGAGTGCTTTTGTAGTTTGTTTTTGGGTTTTTTTTTTGTTTATTTTGTCTATCATAAAATATGGATATAAAAATAAAGTACAAAAAAAAAAAGAAGTCTGTCAACAGTAAATGATGCTATGGTGTAGTACACAGTATTACCTTATTGTCCGTGAGCTCTTTGTGGAAGGTGCGGCGGTCGTGTCCAAATAAAGCGTTGGACTGGACATGCTGCATGTAGGACCAGGAACTCTCGTATGATTCATCACTCTCTTCATTATCTACTGTTACCTGCAGCACAAAGCAGAGTTCAACATCTGGCTTTAAAGAAACAGACAACAGAGATGTTGAGTTGTCTATTAAATATAAAGACTGCACATGAATGAGTGAATAATTCTGCACAAGTAGGAGTTAAGAATTAATACAGTAAAATAACAAGACTTAAACTGTCTAGTCAAAGCATCTCATCACACTTAAAATAAGACAGAATCACCGAAAGAGTAACTTTTCAGTGAGATATAAGAAGTGATTTTTAGACAATAGATCTAGAAAATCTTATTTCAAGAAATCTTACCAAGATAATTTTCACTTGTTCCATTGGCAGATATTTTTTTGCTCAATTCAAACAAAGAAATCTGCCATTAGAACACGTGAAAATAATCTTGGTAAGATTTCTTGCATAAAATTTTCAAGATCTATTGTCTAAAAATGCCCCCACCCTCAGGAACTCCCTCCCACCTACCATCCGACACTGCCCTGACCTCAACACCCTTAAATCCCTTTGAAAACTCATTTAAGATTGCTTTTAATGTTTAATTTTAATGCTTAATTGTTTTATATTCATGTACCTGCCTTTTGCACTTGTTTTTTTTTTTTTTATCTGTTTTTAATGTGTTTGGTTTCTGTTTTATCTGCTGTATGTAAAGTATATTTGAGTTCCATGAAAAGTGCCTTACAAATAAAATATATTATTATTATTATTATTATTATTATTATTATTATTATTATTATTATTATTATTAAAAATAAGTTCTTATATCTCACATACAAGTTACTCTTTTGGCGATTATGTCTTATTCTAAGTGTGATGAGATATTTTGACTAGAAATCA
Source organism: Sphaeramia orbicularis (assembly GCF_902148855.1). Classification (NCBI taxonomy): domain Eukaryota; kingdom Metazoa; phylum Chordata; class Actinopteri; order Kurtiformes; family Apogonidae; genus Sphaeramia; species Sphaeramia orbicularis. The sequence continues at coordinate 3,309,877 of NC_043968.1, read as the reverse complement.
GAAAAATACACTTGGTAAGATTTTGATTTTTTCAGTGTAACATACAGTAATTACATATGATAATTCAGAAATCTGTTCAAGTCCTGGTCGTCCTGGTGGATGGATCCTCTGCCACCCACCTTTGTGCAATGGGTGTATGATTTCCTTTTCTTTTTAAAGTTGGAGAAGATTAAGTTTTCTGTTCGTGGACAAATTAATTGGTCTTATCAACAATGGAATCCTTTTTTCTCTACTGTCAATAGGAGCGTCCTGCCGTCTCCTATGTCCTTTTGACAGAGAAATGTGTTGTTAGTTTACATTATATTAACTCTTAATCAGCCATGAGCATTGTAAAGAGGAGCTGATAATATTATTTACCTTGTTGTTGTTGTTGTTTTTTGTTGTTTGGTTTTTTTTTTTCTTCTCTCTTTTGGGGTTTAATAGCTTTGTTGTATAATTTGTTTGTTATTTTTTTGTATTGTGTCTGTGTGGTTCCTTATGTCTAAGAACATGTTTATGTAAATGTATAATTTAAAATAATTAAAAAAAAAGAAAAAAAAAAGTCCTGGTCAGAACTAAACATGGAGAATCAGCATTCAGTTTCTATGCTCCGTAGATCTGGAACAAACTACCAGAAAATATCAGGTCTGCTGAGAGTCTGAGTTCTTTTAAGTCAAGGTTAAAGACTCACCTGTTCACTGCTGCCTTTGACTAAAAGGCTTTTGACTTTTTAAATTTTATATTCTCCTTCGAAACTCTGCACTGCAACTCTTACTTTAATGTGTCTGTTTTTATATTTTTGGGTTTTATGTGTTGTTTTCTTACTTGCTGTTTTTAATCACCTTTTACATGTTTCTTTTATAATGTTTTCAATGTGTTTCTTTTTCCCTTGTTGTATTTCAGTGTCCTGTGTGAAACACCTTGGATTGCCTTGTTGCTGAAACGTGCTATACCAGTGGTTCCCAACCTTTTTTGGCTCATGACCCCATTTTAACATCACAAATTTCTGGTGACCCCAGACATTTTTTTTTGCTAAAATTGACTTGTTTTTGATCATGTAATAGTTTGCTATACTATGTTGCAAATAAACATTATTTTTAGAGGACATTTAGGCTATATAATGTATATTATTATGGACGAAACTAGAAAAGCCAGGTGTAGATTACTGCACAAAGTGAGAATTTGATTTTCGTTTGTCAGGATATGTACAGTCAGTCCAACTGTGATTTTCAAGGCTGACAATTAATACTGAACAAACAAGAACTCAAACTATGAATTATGAAAGAGCTGCAGCATCTGAAACTGACCACAATGAACATTTGACAGATAAACAGAACCACAGTGCTGCAGTTTCAGACTCATAGTTTGTCATGTCTTTTATGGATTGGGATTGTCTCTGTCAACTCACCATATATTTTTTATTTAGTAGCTTTTTTTTTTTTTTTTTAATCAATTACTAGAAATTTCAGGCGACCCCATTTGAATTCCAGGCAACCCCACGTGGGGTCCCGACTCCAAGGTTGAAAAACACTGTGCTATACAAATAAACTTGCCTTGCCTTGGTCGACTCACCTCAAAGTTGTACCTGAGGATGTTCTGTGGTAACCTGTAGTAAACTTTATGGTCTCCACTGAACACCTTCCTGCACTGTCCTCCGAAGCTGAGCGTGTTGATCACTGCTGCCCTCAGTTCACCTGTAAGAACGTCGTACCTGAGAAACACGACACCACAGCGTCAACATGCGTTCCAGACCCAGGACCAAGGACCTTAAACCGGCAGTAGTGGACTGTACCCACCCCCTGCCTGTTAACTCTGAGTTTGGTGGCGTTTTATCGAGGTCACATGAGTAATGGCCGCTGTCGTCTTCACAGTGTCTCTCGTCCAGACCGTCCTCACAGTCCTGGTCTCCATTACAGACCAGAGACTGACTGATACACTGACCTACAAACAGAACAAATCCACAGCCAATCATGAACAGACTACCGCCACCATGAAGTCATCCTGTAAGCATCTTTGTTTGTGCATCCACAGCCTGAGTTCTGGTATTTCATGTACTGGATCATACCGGAGATGCAGCGGAACCGGTTTCCACATCCACCTGTCAGAGGACAACCCTTTTGTGGTTGACACTGCTGTGTTTGCATGGCCTCTCCTGGACAGGGTACACCTTTGAACTGAGCGTACGTCTCCATGTGACGAGTACGAACCTGAAAACAACCAATAAAATCCAGTTTTAATTAAGATTAATGCATGGAGCTGATAGCCTAATGTGACTCTACTGAAATTATGTTTTGTATGTGGCCATTCTCCCTGGTGAACTGGAATGAGCTCAACCTAATTTACTCGTGAACATATTGGAGCATGAGATTATGTGCATAATGAGGCACCTTAAACGCAGAGATGGACCAGGTTTACACTGATTGACCTACACAGGATCGTATAATTGTATTCTTTAATGTCGAGGTACTGTTTGCTTGTTGTCTGTTTTATTTTGTTTTTATACATTCCTGTCACTTAGGTTACTGACTTCATATCCTTTCACGTTCAAAGGTGTGTTGTTTAGTAGTAGTAGTAGTAGTAGTTTATTTCGAGCACATAGAATCATCAGATAACAAAGAATCATACAACATGGCCAAAACAAATAAATGAATACAATTTTTTTGCGCTCGAAAAGGAGTGGGAAGAAGTATAACTTATCGACTCCCACCCCCTTTTTACAAACTACTAATCAAACTAGATCCGCCTCCTTTGCTTTGTTAACACACATTTTCCTCTGTATATTTTTTACAATAACACAAAACATCCATAAAAACCATTCATATACACTTTTTTTTTAGTCACCTCATACACAATCAGATTTGCAATAATCAACCGTCTTCGATATAAACTATAATATACATATCCACCCCAAATATTTACTCCAAATACAATGATCAATAAATATAATAGTATCTTCCTATCATGATAACCAATTAACTTTAATATCTTATTTTATGCGTACTTCTAATGTTCTATATTTTACATGTAACCTGTGAGTGAAAAAAAAAAACAAAACTCAGTTTCAGTGGTCTTCTACAAATTCGTTAGAATGAAGAGAGCATTGTTGGAAAAATGTGGTTAGATTTTTTAAGACACCCCATTAGGGTAAATACAGAGATGGTTCTTCTGAGTGTTGGAGACAGTGTGGATCAAAGGAGGCCAGTCATTATCATGTGTTCTGGAACAGCTCCAAGATGCACCGATATTGGAGGGATATTCACGGGAATTAAATATCGGTCTTCAAGGTTCATGTTACCTATAACTTTGTGAATCTATATTTTGGTGATGTCTCAGTACTAGAATGGAGGGAGGATACAAAATTATTACAGGCGCTTTTAGCAGCTAGCAAGAAATCTATTACACTGGTCTATAATTTTTTAGAAATGATTTGCTTCAGACATTAAATGTGCTAAATGTTATGTATTTTAATAAGATTAATTGGAAAATAAATGACAAAAGTGCTGGTTTGCTGATGTTTTCAAGGTATATGATTAAGTGTTATTACACATGTATATTGGTTTATGTACATTTATATAATAGTTTTATAAATCTTCCACTAAATAGAACCTGTAAAGTGCATGTATTCTAATGTGCAGACTGTGTTTTGAAGTAGATCTTGTAGCTCTGAGATAAATATTCCTTTTGAGTCAAACCCATTCTCTCGTTAATTCTTGAATTTCACATTTTGACCCAAGGCTGTATCTTGGAAAGTTCAGCCAACCAGCATTTTTGACTTTATTTTTCTTTACCAGTGACTCTCATGTGGTAAAATGTCATTACTTTTATTCTGGAAGCATTTTCCTTGTAGACCAGTGTTACAAGAAGGCAGTTAAAGCCAACTCCACCAGTGTCAGAAGATTGGTACAAGACCGTCTTGCAAATTTTCAAAATGGAAAAATTGACTTACTCTATCAGAATCCAGAGGGATAAATTTGACCATATTTGGGACAAATGGAATAAGTTTGTATCCTTTATAATCTCCCTGTCTTTATTCTTTGCTTATGTTTTACTGTTGCATAAACATGTGTAATGTTTAAAGAACCCAGAGGTATTGAAAGCTGTGACTGTCTTTTTTTTTTAATGTGAGAAATACCAAAACTGTAAGCAGTCAGTTCATATGTTTTTTTTTTCTCTGTTTGACACTTTTGTGCGTCTAAAATAAGAAATACAAAACGGACTCTAATAGACATCATATGTATTAATACCCAAGCCCATGAACATTCCCACCCTGTTGCACCATAAAAAAGATGATAACTGACGATAATGACTAATAAATCAAAAATAAGGAACACAGATATTAGTCACAGGCTCGTATTAATAAGACTACTCTGGAATAAGTGAGGGATCTACCTCTTTCATGTGACTCAGAACAGGTTGCCAGGTACTGAAAAACTTATTGACACATCCTCTTATAGAATATCTAATTTTTTTCAATGTTAAATGAAGTAAAAGATCCAGAAACCAAGATCTAAATGTTGGAGGTTGTTTATCTTTCCATTTAAGCATTACTAGTCTACGAGCTAGAAGAGTGGAGAAGGCAATTAGATTTTTAGATTTTTGGTTAAAATGAAAGGAATGTGATGTAATGCCAAATATTGCACTTGTTGCCACAGGTTCAATATGAGACCCTGTTACATCAGAAAGAAATTTAAATATAGATATTTTATTTTAAAGCTCCAATAAACCAGTCTTAACTGCTTTGTATTTGTGTGAAATTTGTACGGGCGTCAACAACTGCGAAGAAATAACAGGAAGAAACTAATGTTGCCGTGTCTCTGAGGATGCAGCTTTATTTATTTCTATTGTTGTGAATCACAACAGATGAAAGCAGACTACAAATTATATCAACTGCAACTCTACAACATACACACATTGTAAAAAAAACACAAAAACGATATTATTCAGCAGGGTGCCGAAAAAATACAGTTAAATAACGGAAAATAACCAGCTCATAAAAATACGGTAATTTTCCATAATTAAAATACAATTTTCTGCCCCAACTTTACATGAGATTTTGCTTTTTTTTATTTATTTACTAATGTTTAATAAAGAATATTTTCATGTATTAAAACAATCAAATTACCTATAAATATATGTATATAAATAATTTTCAGTGAGACTCAGTTGTCCAATCCACTGATAAAAACTTTATTTGGACAGTTTATCAGTGCTTATACATGTTATACATTCACAAAAATACATTTATTCAACATTTTTGTTGTGAAACCTCCTGTAATTACACAAGATATTTGTCAATTAACAAACAAGTCTTGTTAAACTTACAGAACAAATACTTCTTTTACTGTTAATTGTCAGTATTTTTATCTTGTTTTATCATTATTATTATTATTATTATTATATTTTTTTTTACAGTATTAAACTTTAAATTAACAGTTTAATCTCATAAATAGAAAATATTTGTGAAACTACGATACATTTGCAAATGTATTTTAACTGTATTTTTCTGTGGAAAAAAACTGTCTATTTTTGTCATTTCATTGATATTTTCCTGTATCTTAAAAATACAGGAAAAATCTGTAAAATAAACAGTAAAAATTCTGTTAAATTACAGATTTTTTTTTACAGTATAATATGAAAATGTCCAATGGTAATTAGATAAATTTGCTTAAATGTACCTTTGTGTTTGTGCATCCATCACATTCAGACCAGTTCCCATAAGGCCCCCATCTGCAGTTCACAGGCCGCACACAGCTAAAGGAAATGGACAGAAAAGGACCATGTAAGAAGGCACAGGAAACTCGACTAGTGGTAGCTATTTCGATACAGACATTTTAAAAGCACACTGAGCAAACGTCGTCCATTATAGTTCTGAATAATAAACAGGTCTGGAGTTAAAGGAGTGATGTTTTGCTTTTTTTTTTTTTTAAAAAAAGGAATTCTTCATTTTCCAACATTTCCCTGTGGTCTCCATAAACTGTAAATGCTCTGCTTGGGTCTGAATTCTTCAATAATTCAATTCCACAGGTCCATAACTTTTTGAGTTATCTTGCTAACAGACAGATGAACAACCCCCCCCAAATGTTATCATTTGTTCATTGTGCCAGTATCAACATTTCCAGAAAACTTCATGAAAATCTGTCCATAACATTTTGAGTTACCTTGCTAACAGACAAACAAAAAATCTGTGGGACTTACCAAACTGGAGACAGACAGACGAGCAATAACGATAAGGAAGACACAGCTGAGGTCAAATCCAGCTGTTAACAGGAACCAAAAACAGAAGGCAGTCAGCGGTGTTTGAAAAAAACTCACTCACTTTCATATATTTTGGGATTGCCCTTATATTGTGTCTTTTTGGCAGACTTTGAAGAAAAGCATGGGGAAAATTTTCAAAGTGCAATTTCCATTCACATTTGAATCTGTATACTTGGGAAAAGAGAACCAGAGGAGAACACATTCACAGGATAAATATCTATTCAGTGGCGGGTAAAAAAGCCATCACTAGGAAGTGGCTAAAAAAGGATGCACCAAAAATGGAGGACTGGATAGAGGTTAGAGGTGGCATTTATAGGATGGAGAAGTTGGCTTTCTCTGTCAGACTGGATTCAGACAAATTCAACAAGTATTGGAAAAACTGGGTTGATTTTAGAACACTATTAAGAGTGGATTTTACTTGATAAGAGTACTGTGCATATAGATCCATGTAAACCCTGGGTTTGTGCTACACTGTAAATGTTCAATGTTCGTCTTATACAGGAGAAAAGAATGGAATGTGAAATATACCGGTACTTATTTCCCTTTAACTATATTTTGGGTTGCTTTGTATATTTTTGGTATTTCTGTCAATGCTCCCCTGTTTGAGTATGTTTTTGTTTATTTTTCTTTACATACATAGAAGTCATGTACACGATGTAAAACGCTAAGATAATGCTGACTGAAAAAAAAATAAAAAATAAAATAAAAAGATAATTACAAAAAAAAAAAAAAAAAAAGAAAAAAAGAAAAAAAGAAAAAAGCATCACTCAGACTCAAGGATGAACTGGTTAGAGTTTGGCCAAAGGTCAAAGGTCAAAGACACATTTTTGGATATAATTCAGGGATTCCTACTCTCATATATAGTTTATAGTTTAGTTTATTTGAAAGGGGACAGTGCAATTTCATAAAACACATGGTTACACATGGTTAAAAAAAAGCCAGAACTAGCCAGAAGGCTAGTTTTCATCTGTAGTCCCCTGGCCAAGTTTTAAAAAGGCAGTAAAAAAAAAAAATTTACAGAAGAAAGACATGGTTAGACACTTGATAGGGCACTAATGTAACAAATAACATATACATAACAAACTGTTACGGGAGCACAAAACACACAATACCTGTACAATATAATACAAGATACATATTTAAACACTTACTACACAATTAAAAGAGAATAAGACATCACAACAAATCACGACAACATTATGACTTATCGCATGTGGTGAAATGATTGAAATGATTAAGTGATGACATTTTATATCGAGAAGGTCAAAGGTCAACTTCAAAGTGAAATTGTTAAACTCTCACAAACATGTTACTCATATTATTCCTGTCCTTGTCATCATCATGGAGATCCTTCTTTTTTTTTTTTTTTTTTTTTTTTAAATCATTCTTCTCTACAGGTTACTGTTATTACAACAACAGCAATACAACAACATATTTTACATAATGAAAAAGTTATAGCAAATATTAGAAAATCTATCAAAATAACACTGAATTCTACAGCAGGTTCTAAAGCGGTATCATCCCCTTCGCCAAAAAAATGCATAAAATAAATCTGACTAAAATCCAAAAGACGCTTCCCCTCAAAAAAAAAACAAACAAAAATTCAGAATTGTCCCTGAAAAAAAGTTTGGGTACCAATTCAGTAGAATGGCACTTGAAAAACTCACAGAACGTTAATAAAAACAATATATCACAGGTGTCAAACATGTGGCCCAGGGGCCAAATTCGGCCCGCCAAAGGGTCCAGTCCGGCCCTTGGGATGAATCTGTGAAATGCAAAAATTACACTAAGATATTAAGTATTTTAGTTCAGGTTCCACATACAGACCAATTTAATCTCCAGTGGGTCATATCAGTCAAATACTATCATAATAACATAGAAATAATGACAACTTCAAATTTTTGTCTTTGTAAATGTAAATATTTTCATGTATTTACACTAAAACAAAGTATAATTTCGCAAAAAATGTGAATCACCTGAACAAATATGAACAACCTGAAATTTCTTAAGAGAAGTACAATTTTAACAATATTCTGCTTGTTACTAAATGTTTTGTGTGTTTGTAGATCCACTGTGATCTGTAAGTTCTAATGTACATGTGGAAATGATAAACTGAGGCAGAATATTGTTAGAATTACACTTATTTTTTCAGTTTGTTCATGTTATTCACATCTTTTGAAAGGATAGTTTGTAGATGTAAACCTTTTCATACTGTAAATTTATTTTTTTCGCTCTAAACCATAGAGAAAAGTTTGGAGTTGACATTATTTACATATTATTATGTTATTTTACTTGTCCGGCCCACTGCAGATCAAATTTAGCTGAATGTGGAACTGAACTAAAATGAGTTTGACACCCCTGCAATATATGATTTTATGGGTTTTTCAGGTGGTTAAATGGGTAGATGGAGACTAAAAACATCAATAGAACTAATAATAACGTGTGTACGCAATTTAAAATTCTGACTTGGATAAAAATAACACTTGAAATTTTAATTGTAAACATCATTAACTATGTAAATAAGTTGAAATTAGAATGAACCAGACTGATGATAATAAATAAATACATGAAAACATAAATACAACATGCATAACGTGTCTGACAGACATGCAAAGAAATAAAATGAGACCTATTATAGAATAAGAGAACTGTGGGTTAAGTGAGACCATGTTCTGCAGCATTAATAGACATAATAATAAAAGCCAAACCACAGTCAGACCAGTTCATGTTCTAGTTTAGTTTCAGAACCACAGCCTGTCTTTACCTTCATGTTGTGATCTTCAGAGTCCAGCTCAGGCTTCTGCTCTAATACTCAGGCTCATATAATCAGCAGATCAGGCCTGGATTTCTCAACAAAGTTCAGGGATTTTGTCACTGAGGAAACTCTGTCTCATCACCCAGACACCGTGTGTTCTTTTACACAATTCAGGTCTAACTTTGTGTTCCTCTTGTGTAACACCAGGAGCTTCTCCAGTGACGCGGTAGGATCTGGACTCTCTGCTCTGACGGCTGAACGATAAATCCAATATGGTGAAATGGGTTTACTGTGTTAGAATAGTCCACTGTGTGTAGGATGGGAGATGTTACATAATGTTTGTTTGACCTGGAGAAGGCTGTCAATATTTGGTCAAAGGGCAAAAAAAAAAAACCCAAATAGCCCAAATTTGACAAATTATTACAAAACAACACATTTTAATCAGTGATCATGTTGGGTGTTTCAGAGTTAGGGCATATTATATGCCCTATTATATTCTATTATATTATATATATTATATTGCCCTTTTATATTATATTATATTGAACTTAAACTTAAATTGAACCGGGGCGACACGGTGGTGCAGTGGTTAGCACTCGTGCCTCACAGCAAGAAGGTCCTGGGTTCGATTCCAACACCAGTTGATGGGGGTGGGACCTTTCTGTGTGGAGTTTGCATGTTCTCCCCGTGTCTGCGTGGGTTCTCTCCGGGTACTCCGGCTTCCTCCCACCATCCAAACACATGCACTAATAGGTTAATTGATTAATCTAAATTGCCCATAGGTGTGAATGTGAGAGTGATTGTTTGTCTATATGTTCAGCCCTGCAATGAACTGGCGACTTGTCCAGGGTGTACTCCGCCTTCGCCCCTATGTAGCTGGGATAGTCTCCAAGCGACCCCCGTGACCCTAGTGAGGATAAAGCGGGTTCAGAAAATGAATGAACTTAAAATCTAACCTGAGAAAAAGAATTGATAAGAATATCAATTCTTATCAGCGGCATATGGATATTTAAGGTGGACTGAATTATTCAGCGTTGACAGACAGAAAACACTCCACCTTAACTGTGCCTGCAACTTACCCTGGAGCTGCACAGTTCATGACATTCACAAAGAACCATAACAGATCCAGTCTGCTCATCTTGAAATGAAGGTATGTTCTGCCTTAGGCCACAGATGAGCTTCTTTTCATTTTGAGCAGGGAAGTGAAATCTGATCAGATGTGATCACTGAGACTCATGGAGTTGCTTTTTAAGGACAGATGTGAATGCGGGGTCTGATCAGGGCCAACATGGACCCAGTCACAGCAGCCTTAAAATAACAACAAATGCCTGTAAAACTCACAGTGATGGTAAAAACAACAGGGGAAGAGTACAGTCAGTTTAATAAATAATGACAGTGACAACTGGAATAACAGGATTTAGAGTGGCATGGTATTCCCAGATGAAAACTAATTGGGGGGGGGCTAATAGTCTAACCGCTTGTATTTCGACATGGTAATACCCGAGACAAGTTAACAGAATGATATATTGATAATTAGGACAGCTTTGAACAAACTGTGCACCATTTTTTTGGCTGTGCTTTTCGAAAATTAACTGTTCAAATCCCAGGTGCACAGCTCGGTGGGCGTCTGCTCCTCTGCAACCCTCATGAGGACTAAGCGGTTGGGAAAATGGATGGATGAATTTACTGAGCCTACAAGATCCAGAAAGAATTGTGGTGGCGAACACAACTTTAGCAGTAAAATCACTGTGGCAGCTCAACTCTGTCTTGTTCGTGTTTTTTTGTTTTTTTTTTTAATTAGTGAAAACTTTTAGCGATGGTGTTACTGTTTCATGGTGTGCTGAGACACTTGTATATTCGATTCTGGTTTGTACTTCACTTGCATCATCACCTGTGTGCAATCACACCAGAATGAGAATAAAAGTTGTGATACTGTGGCCTGGCCTTTAACAGCACCTACGCTGAAGGACAGCAACCCTTCATTTCATTGTAACTTGTTTTTACAATGACAACAAGTGTTCAGAGAACGCAAACCTCCACCAAGCACCCCGAACGGTTATTACGGAAATTGACGTTGGTTGCCATTGTAACCGGAAGTCACATGACCTAATTTCGCCAAATTTGGCGAGTGGAAGGAACTTCTCCAAGGTCATCCGAGGTCAACAAAAATGGTGCCATATGAAAGCTCACATACGAATTCCTATATGTCGATAATGTAACCATGTTGGTTAACTGGTGTCAATTTCGAGTTATTAGTTAGCATTTGAATGTAAGAGAAAACGAATTGTGACCCCCCGCAAATTCCCTGTGTAACTGCTTCTGTCATTTTTGTTGAACAGCAAAAACCAGAACTTATGTCATAGAACATATGTCTATGGATGTGCAAAACAATTTCATAATGATATTTCACGAATTACAATTTTTATGATTTTTTGAAAATGGTGCACAAAAAATTACAAAAGTCAACAGAGCATAACGGAAGAGAAATGGAGCGGAACGATATTTCGTACAAAGTTGAAGCTTGGTACCAGTCATGTGTATGTCAAATTAGATTCAATTCCAATCAATATTTGTTGAGTTCTAATTTTAAATGTGTGGTAAATGGGATTTTCAATGTTAAATCTAAATGTCCACAGAGTCCACATTCCACAGTGGATGTGGACAATTTTGTGCCAGATACAAGATATTGTTCTAACCTACAGGTGGATCAAATTGGAGGCTAATTGGAGTCGTTTTTTTTTTTTGAAAATTGCTCAATGATGACAGATAGGAAAATTGTAGATTTTGTGACCTTGCTGTGACCTTGAACTTTGGCCTACTTGGCCCAAAATTTAGTGGGTTGGTCCCAGGGCCTAGGCCTATCTGTGGGGAAGATTTGGTAAAGATGATTGGAATAGTTTTCCCGTATTGTAACAAGTAACAAGCAAACAAACACACAAAGCAAAGTGATCACAGTACCTCCTGGTGGAGGTGATAAATAAACTCAGTGGGTTCTCTCCAGGATCTCTGGCTCCTCCCACCATCCAAAGACATGCACTGATAGGTTAATGGGTTAATCTAAATTGCCCATAGGTGTGAATGTGAGAGTGACTGTTTGTCTCTATATGTTCAGTCCTGTGATGAACTGGTGACATGTCCAGGGTGTACCCTGCCTTCACCCATAAGTAGCTGGGATAGGCTCCAGCAACCCCCGTGACCCTAGTGAGGATAAAGTGGGTTCAGAAAATGAATGAATGAAGGAATAAATAAATAAATAAATAAACTCAACTCAACTCAACAGGCCGTTCACACTTGAAAACTCATCAACATGGCAGAATTTCCACCTGTCTGTAAAGAAGAGCAAGCCCAAATTCCTCTGCAGACATGTAAGACTCACTGCCAGTAACTGCAAGAACTTGATTCCAGTGTTTACCACCAAGGGTGACAAATATAGTTATGAGGTTCTGGGAACAATTCCTTTCTCACATTTGGGCCAGGTAGGTCAGGTAGGTGAAGTCATCATTTAAAACCGCATTTTGTACATACCCGAGTTATTCATTTTCTGAACCCGCTTTATCCTCACTAGGGTCACGGGGGTCGCTCGGAGCCTATCCCAGCTACATAGGGGCGAACATACCCGAGTTATCTTTAGTTATCTTTAGTTATTAAGATCACTGAACAGATTATAAAATTAGACAAAGACATACCCGAGTTATCTTTGTCTAATATTATAATCTGTTCAGTGATCTTAATCGTTCAAGTGTGACAAATAATCAAAGACGTAAAAAATGAGGAAGCGGGTGAATACCTTTTCACATCACTGTACATAAATCACCATGTACCGTGTGTTAAGTCAAAACAGTTCACATTAGAATCAGCTGAATCTGGATGTGACATGAATTATTATTAAACTAATATTTTCTTGAGGCAGGACTGAAAAGAATGGAACAATAACACGAAAAAGGTGAAAGTGTTTCTTCAGTGTTTGCATAATGACAAATCATTTCCCAGAATGAACAGAAGTTGATCCCATATTTCCTTGTCTTGACTCCTCTGTAGAGTCAAAGACGAGGGCTTGAACGCACAGTGGGTTCAGCTCTGTGTTATTAAATCGACTCAGATTTCCTCTGTTTTTGTCTCAGCTGTGTAGCAGTTGTTTGCTGTGATCTGTGTGACTGGTGGTTAACCCTCCGGTGCACTTTTTAGGCACACTTTGCACTTTGTGTTAAAAAACTTCATATTATTTTTCACAATTTAAATAAGGTTAGAATTCAAAAGTTGTTCATTTTTCATGATCTTTAAAATTCTGTCCACCAACTAAAATTTGCACATTGTAAACCAAAGAAAATTAGAAGACTAGCATCTGTCTCCCAAGTGTGCCTAAAACGCACTATTTGTTCCATTTGATCTGTATGATTAGGGCTGACCTTGATTTACAAAAATAAAATCAAATTAGAGCAGAAAAATAAATCAATATATAATATTTAATAGTTTGATTTATAGGTGTGCCTTTTTTGGCACACTTGGTGACAGATGCTAGTATTTTTGAACATTTGACCAAATGCCAAAAATAATAATGCAAATTAACCAATATTGCTGTTAATCATTGACATATGCCAGGCTGCAAAAATCAAACAATGTGTGATCCACTTTTTATGTAGTATATTGAAAAAAAATTAATTTTTGCATCCAAAAAAATGGTTTGTTTACATTACAAACACGGCATTTAAAGGGTTAAAAATGTGACAATTATTGAGTATTTGGTATTTTTATTTACGGCTCAAGTTGATGAAATAGAAAATTTTTTTAAAAGAATTAAAAACAAACTGTATGAACAATTTTTTTTGACATTATTCCACAAGTGTGCCAAAAAGGCACACTTGGTGCTTAATTAGGGCCTTGCTGGATGGGATACCGGAGGGTTAACACATGTCACAGAACCATCCTTCACCTTTGAATGCCATCAAACCTGATTAACATCTGTGTCATAAAAACACAGCAGTTATGTTAGTTATTTCTTTGGTCCCTCCTCTTTTTTTTTTCCACTTATTCATTTCTACAGAACGTGAAATCACACAGTCACTGTCGCAGAGAAGAAGAGAAATGGCACAGAGAGGAGTTCAGCTGGATCAGAAAAAGCTGTTGTGTTCGATCTGTTGGGATCTACTGAAGGATCCGGTGGCTATTCCCTGTGGACACAGCTACTGCATGAGCTGTATTAAAACCCACTGGGATGGAGAGGATGACAAGGAAGTCCACAGCTGCCCTCAGTGCAGACAGAGCTTCAGTCCCAGGCCTGTCCTGGTCAAAAACACCATGTTAGCAGATTTAGCGGAGGAGCTGAAGAAGACTGGACTCCAAGCTCCTCCTTCTGCCGCTCCTGTTGTTGACCACTGCTACGCTGGACCTGAAGATGTCTCCTGTGATTTCTGTACCGACAGAAAGCTGAAAGCTGTGAAGTCCTGTCTGCAGTGTCTGGTCTCCTACTGCCACAAACACCTCCAGCCTCATTATGATGTACGTCAGTTAAAGAAACACAAGCTGGTGGAACCCCTGAAGCAGCTCCAGGACTGTGTCTGCTCTCGTCACGATGAGGTGATGATGATGTTCTGCCGCACTGATCAGCAGTGTATCTGTTATCTCTGTACTGTGGATCAACATCTGGGCCACGACACAGTCACATCTGCAGCGGAAAGAACTGAGAAACAAAGAGAGCTGCAGGTGAGTCGACAGAAAATCCAACAGAGAATCAAAGACAAACAGAAAGACATCATAGTGCTTCAACAGGAGCTGAAGATCATCAGTTGCACTGCTGATGAAGCGGTGGTGAAGAGTGACAGGACCTTCACTGAGATGATCCGACTCGTGGAGGAAAGACGGCGTGACGTGAAGCAGCAGATAAGATCCAAAGAGGAAAATGAAGTGATTCGAGTCAAAGAGCTGGAGTCGAAGCTGGAGCAGGAGATCGCTGAGCTGAGGAGGAAAGACGCTGAACTGGACAGACTCTCACACACAGACGACCACAACCAGTTTTTACTCCAGTATCCATCAGTGTCCAAACTCAGTGACCATCCAGATTCATCCAGCAACAACATCAGTCCTCTGAACTGCTTTGAGGACCTCACAGCAGCTGTGTCAGAGCTCAGAGACAAACTACTAGACAGTCTGAAAGAGGGATGGACGAACATCTTACTGACGATCACTCGACCGAAGGTTTTAGTGAAAAAAACACCCCCTGAACCACAGACCAGAGCGGAATTCTTACAGTATTCACGTGAAATCACACTGGATCCGAACACGGTGAACACAGGTATGTCACTATCTGAGGGGAACAAAAAGGTAACGGTGATGGAACACAAACAGAACTATTCAGATCATCCAGACAGATTCAGTTACTGGCAGCAGGTTCTGAGCAGAGAGAGTCTGACTGGCCGATGTTACTGGGAGGTGGAGTGGAGAGGGTGGCTCATGTGGAGAATCGACGTAGCGGTCGCGTACAAAGACATAAAGAAGAAAGGAGACTCCGGTGAATGTTTGTTTGGATGCAATGACAAATCGTGGGTCTTACGTTGTACGAACAGCGGCTATGAATTTTATCACAACAGAGCCAGACATCCCGTCTCAGGTCCGGTTTCCTCCAGAATCGGAGTGTACATGGATCACACGGCAGGTATTCTGTGCTTTTACGGCGTCTCTGAAACCATGACCCTCCTCCACAGAGTCCAGACCACGTTCACTAGGCCTCTGTACGCTGGAATATGGCTGATTTCCACTGGAGACACCGCACAATTTATGCAACTCAGAGACTGATCTCATGAAATGGTTTTGTGTCACGTAAGTTCTTATGCCATTTGGCTCGCTATACATACGTATTTTTGTCATTTCGCATGTTTTTCAACGCCGTGCCAATTTATGCCAAGATCTCCGCTTCACATAACCCTAACCCTCAGTGCATGGTATTTGATGCGGCGTGAACACACACACAGAAAGCGTAAAATGCATACAGGTAACACGGCAATTAAAAGTACCATGTATAGTCACAGAAAAAATGATTAGACCATCAAGTCATCAAAAACAATGGTTATGCAATCAAGCGTTAACTCCTGTGTGTATCATGTGACTAAAACAGACAGAAAAGAAAACATGGAATGTCTAAAAGCACTGTTTTTGTCAGTACAATGCCATATATATTAATATAAGACACAGGTGTCAAACATGTGGCCCAGGGGCCAAATCTGGCCCGCCAAAGGTTCCATTCCAGCCTGTGGGATAAAAGTGCAAAAATTAACCTGAGCAATCAAGGTTGTCAAAATCATTTTGGTTCAGGTTCCTCATACAGACCAATGTGATCTACAGTAAAAATAACACAATAACCCAGAAATAATGACGACAAATTTTCTTTGTGAAAAATTATGTGGAAAAAAATTAAGCAAAAAAAATAAGATTACACTGTGAAAATATTTACATTTACAAAACTATTCTTTCACAATAAAATGCAAATAAATACATAAATAAAAACAAAGATGAACAACCTGAAATGTGTAATTTGAACAATATTCTGCCTGTTACTAAAAGTTTTGTGCATTTATGGATCCACTGTGATCTGTAGTTGTGTTAATAATAAGAGATGGAATATTGTAGAAATTGTTCAAATTTTAGTTCCAAACTCCAAAAATTTAACAATGTTCTGCCTGTTACCAAATGTTTATGGAACATTGTGTGTAATGCACATGTATAAATAATAAGTCGAGACATAATATTGTTAAAATTGCACTAATTTTTCAAATGAATTTTTTTTTTTTTTTTTAAGGTTATTCACATCTTTTTTGTAAAATGTAAATATTTTCATAATTTAATTGGGGATTTTTTGTACTAAAACAAAAAGAAAAACTTGGATTTGTCATTATTTATAGGTTATTAAGTCATTATTTTACTGGTCTGGCCCGCTTGAGATCAAATTGGGCTAAATATGGAACTGAACTAAAATGACTTTGACAGCCCTGATGTAAGAACTGAAGTGATTTTGGTTATTACCAAGAAAACATGGAAAATGGATCAGCTCTGAAATTAAACTACTATGAGCTATTTTTGTTATCATTATATTTGTCCAAATAAATGTACCTTTAGTTGTACCAGGCATTAAAATGAACAAGAAAATGAAGAAAACAAAGGGCAGTCTAATAATTTTTTCTGTATATTTACGTGAGTCATGATATCAGGTCGCAACTCAAATGAACTCTTAGTAGTTATTAAACCTCAAAATTGATGTTTTCATCATTAATACAATTCTTTGTTTTATGTTTTGAAACTGCTTTTAACCTCTGATTATCGTGTGGGGTTTGGAGGATTTTGTGAAATCGATGTAAAATTTCAAATTGTGATTGTAATATAATGCAATTCCACCATTAGGAACTAAATGACAACAGTTTGCACTGGAACTTTTCTATTGGGTCTGTTTTCTTGCAGATGTGAATTTTATGTCATCTCATCTAAAACATCTTGATCTTTATACACTGAACACTTCAACTGTGTTGATTATAGTTTATGCATTGATTTTTCTAAAACTGGTGGAAACATTGAACTGTGTAAAGTTTGTTGCAAAAATGATCACTTTGAGGAAGCAGTTTTTTCTGCTCGTTTCTGTTAAGAAATGTGTCATGGTCATTATAGCTGGTGAAGCAGTGATTTACTGTTTCCAGTTAATTTTCTCGTCGTCACTTTGTCTTTAGATTCAAGACTCCTGCTGCGTATTGTACACTGAATGGAAGAATTACGAGTTTTTAAAGAGAAATTTCACAGATGAGTTGATTTTATGGACTATGAATCAGTGTGAAAATCAGCTGTTCATACTTTTGTGTGAATAAATGCAGATAAAACTGAAGTCCTTTACGGATATGATGAGAGAAAAACAGCAAATTATTGTGAATTTTTAATCAGATGTGTAAAATCACAAATAAAGCATCTGAACTGAACATTTTGTTTGTTTGTTTGTTTAACATTAACAGAACACTTATAAGCAGATTGACTTTTAATGCTTTACTTTCCCATTAAATGTCGGGACAGTAAAGCATTGACTGCTCTGTAAATGTTCCATTTCTTTTCTCATTATGACTGAAGACACCAGGTCATGAAGTGTTTGAGCTTCATTTTCTTTAACTCTTCCTGTAAACAAGTCTTTAAGTGTTCAACAGTATGGGGTCTTCACTGTCACATTCTGTGTTTCCAGATGCTCCTTTCACTCTCGACAGCAGGGGTCGCATGCGGCCCGGGGACCAAATACGGTCCACCAAAGGTTCTAATCTGGCCCGTGGGATGTTTTTGCAAAGTGTAAAAATTCCGCAGTTTTGAATTGAAGTAAGCAAAAAAAATTTTGCTTGAATTAAGCAAAAAATGTTGAATTAAGCAAAAAAAAAAAATAAAAAATCATCAATTAAGTAAAAAAAAATCTTGAATTAAGCAAAAAATCTTGAATTAACTTCAAGTATTTGTCTTTGTTTTAGTGCAAAAAATAACATTAAATTATGAAAATATTTACATTTACAAACTATCCTGTAAAAATAAAATGTGAATAACCTAAACAAATATGATCAACCTGAAATATCTAAAGAAAATTAAGCACAATTTTAACTATTTTCAGCCTGTTACTCAGTGTTTAGTGTCTCTGTAGATCTGATCCATAATGCACATGTAGAAATGATAAGTTGAGACAGAATATTGTTAAAATTACACTTATTTTTCTTAAGAAATTTCAGTTTTTTCAGGTAATTCACATCTTTTTTGTTTGGATAGTTTGTAAAAGTATGTATTTTCATAATTTAATGTTTTTTTTTCTTTACACTAAAACAAAGACAAATATTTGGAGTTGTCATTATTTATAGGTTATTATGTTATTTTACTGGTTCGGCCCACTGGAGATCAAATCTGGCTGAATGTGGAACCTGAAAGAAAATGAGTTTGAGACCCCTGCTCTACTGGGAACCAGTGTGGAGCACATCAGACCAGTACAGGACCAGCACCCTGTCCCTCTGGAATGTGTTCACAATGTGGTTTTATATGCTCTGGTTTAAATCTGAAAGGAATGGCAGCCTGTGTTCATCCAATATCTCAGTGTTAGGACACCTACGACTAGATGACTAATAGTCAGCAGCAAAATTAGTCAACAACTAATTTAGTAGTGTACGGGTCATTAGTGACATCATAAGTGTCCCACAGCATGCAGTTTCAAGCTAAACAATGTTTCATCGTAGCCAGTTGTAGTCGCTCATCTCACTTCTCCCAAAGCTTTACTGCACTGACAGCACATGCACACTAATGACGGGAACAGAAGCAGCAGTAAAAGCCAGCTGAGGCGACGCTACAAGAAACAAACGGTCCAAAATTTGGGAACATTTCTTAAGTGACACAAACAAGAAAACTGTCACATGCCAGATGCACTGTAAGACCGGATAAGTTGAGTTTACTTAAAAAATCTCAGGTAACTCGCTGCCTTAAAAATTTTAAGTAATGAGTAATGAAAACTGGAGTGTATTAAACTTAAATGCTTGATTTGAATGGAATTGCTATTTTAAGTACAACACACTAAATGCCAAGTTAATTTAACTTAAAATGTGTTGCAATGTCAATTGCTTTGTATAAACATTAGACGTAATATCATCAGTTCATTGTGCTCAATTCCAAGTTGATTTAAATGAAAATCTTTTGCAACTTAAATGGCTTTGTATAATTATTCAACTTGATATATTGTAGTGTGGTTGAAAGCTGGGCAGGAAGTTAGCCCAATGCAATTTACTGGTACAGGACGTACTTTTAATTCGGCAAGGTATGTAAATTTCCATTGTACAACAACAATCTTTGATGAACAAATAAATTCATTTTTCTTCCTCTGGCTCTGACTCATGGTGCAGCTGTACAAAAATTCAAAAACAAACACAAAAAAGCCAATAAACACTGACATACACACATTAAGTCCAAATTAACACTAACACCACAACCCCGCTGAACCCCTAAAAATAACACATTTTCAACAACGTGCCCAATACCCACAATGCAATGCAGAGATAAAAAGGTGTGGTCATGACTAAAACTGAGTGACTTAAATCCATTCAACTTAAACTTTTTCATACTTGCAGCTATGTCTACAAATTAGTAGAATATACTGAACATTTTATAGTAATGTCATAAAACTTAAATCATTTAAGTACATTGTAATTAAAGCATTTAAGTAAATACAAATTTCAAGCTTACAGTGGATGCAAGCTGAGCCAGTCGTACCATGGGACCACTTCAGCTACGCATGAACATTTATGGAGGAAACATGTTTTAAAAGATTTAGACACAACTTGTAAGATAATTAGCTCCCATGTTAGTAGCAAGCCTTCTACTGTATATGTATATACATATAGAGTACACTGTAAAAAAAAATTGTAATTTAAACAGAATTTTCACTGTTTATTTTACAGATTTTTCCTGTATTTTTAAGATACAGGAAAATGTCAATGAAATTACAAAAATCGACTGATTTTACATGTCAAATGTAAAATAACATGAAAAAACTGTAACTGTGAATAACCGCTGCTGCAACCTAGTCACGCAGCCACAAACCCCCGTCTTCGAAAATTACAGTGAAGAACAGAGGATAATGCAGCACATACATAAGACATCATACGTAGGAAAAGTACGGGACCCACGAACGACATTTTGAAGAAAAAGCAGACGTGTATTCCATAAGTCGCTGCTGCTCTTACTGAGTCAATTCTAAACATGAAACATGAGACTTGAGTCTTGTAGCGACCCTACAGTAATTGTTCTGTTGATGTTACTGTTTGAAAGTTTGGCAGTTAGTGACTGTAATGTATAGAATGTGTATGGAGCTATGACGGACAGGTGAGTGGATGAGAAAGGTATGGGGGCGGAGCCAGTGAGCCGGTGTGTGAGAGAGGTGAAAGCAGGAAAAGAGAGAGAGAGGGAGAGAGCAGATGAGTGAAACAGACCCGCCAGCTAAGTTTCCCATTAAATTTTTCTTTCAGTTTTTTCGACATAGATAAGGCTGACACTAACCAGTACTGTTCTAACCGTAAAGTGACCAATGTGGAATAAAGTTCTTCTCATATCTGTCACCATGTCCACTTCCACTAAGTCACAGGTGTCAAACATGTGGCCCAGGGGCCAAATCCGGCCCACCAAAGGGTCCAGTCCGGCCCTTGGGATGAATTTGTGAAACGCAAAAATTACACTAAAATATTAACAATCCTTTTAGTTCAGGTTCCACATTCAGACCAATTCAATCTCCAGTGGGCGGGACCAGTAAAATACTATCATAATAACATAGAAATAATGACAACTGCAAATGTCTCTCTTTGTAAATGTAAATATTTTCATGTATTTACACTGAAACAAAGTATAATTTCACAAAAAATGTGAATAACCTGAACAAATATGAACAACCTGAAATTTCTTAAGAGAAGTAAGTACAATAGGCCCTTTCCCACCGCAGGAACTTTTGCAGGAACTTTCTGTATTACCCTGAACTTTCAAAGTTCCTGGTGCGTTTCCACTGAAAGTTACCCTGGTAACTGACCCTCCCCCGGCCCTGAATTTACCCCGAAGAAGTTCCTGGTACAGAGGTAGTACTTTCCAGATTACCAGGAACTTTAAGGGGCAGAGCTGTGTGCTGGAGAAGGCTGAGTGGTGGACTAGACTGGCAGCATTTCCACATTCTGTTCACCGCCAATATTTACTCATTTAATTTCCACAAGCTTTGTATTTTGATAATTCAGAAAATGGACCAAAAGAGAAGCTACAACAAGTGGACGGACGACGAGGAAATTCAGATGGACTTTGAATCGCTGACATGAAACGAGCGAGTAAAAGCTGTCGGAACCAAATATAAGACACAAGCCTAAAGAAATACGAGAAAAGAAGAAGAAATTTATGCAGGATTAAAAGAAACTAAAGGACCACAACGGTCGCAGTGGATCCGACTGTCGAACAAACCAATGGTATGTATATGACACAAATATTCACTGTTTAGTTGGTTCCATGCTGTAACAGTAGTCAGTGGAACATCAGCTGTTTAGACAACAGTGAAGTCCAGTTAACCTAATGCTAATGCTAACGCTAACTGGTCAACAGTGACATTAAACCTAAATCAGAGAACTGGATGTATTTGTGTTGTCGCCGTGAGCAGAACACTGATTTATTCTGTATGTTTGTGATTTCCACCTGAAATGGACCGGACGGACTCGCCTCTTTTTCTGAACCTGTGGCTCGTTTGTGTCCTGGTCCATCATCTACTGTTTACAACGGCCCAGGTCAGACAGGTCACATGTCACATCACACTGGTAGGAATCTGTCATCATGTGTTCTGTTATTCATTTGATCATTTTTATTACTTTTCCAGTAGGAAGGTGAAAAAGGGACCAGGACCATGGAGTTCCAGATCGGCTGTCCTGGACCAGCTGGACCAGACCCTGGTCCAAAAGCCTGAACCTTTCACACATGTTTATTTCCCTTTTAATCTCAAGGCACCTTTGTTTTGTTTCAATTTAAAAAAAAAAAAAATCTAACCTAATACTGTCTGTTCATTTACAAGGCATCAAAATATGAGTATAAGTACTTTTATCAGTAATATGCAGTTGAATTAAATGCAGGCATTTGAGTAAATCTGTCTGACTTTAGGGTTGAACCTGGACTATATCTGTAAACAATAGAAATGGAACAGAACCATCCATCACACTGAAAGTTAGATGTGATTTAGTTTAAGGAATGAGAGGTTGAAAATACATGTTGTACCATTTTTAAATACAAATTAAGGATATGTAATGATGGTTAACTTCATTTAAAATGTATTCCAGATGAATTAAGTGATTCAACAACCAGTAAAATGTTAAACCCAAACTGTCCGCTTCAGTACTGTGTCATTTTATTGAACTAGAGGTTAGTTTGTGAATGTACATGAACTGGACTACAGGTTCTGTTACTGCTCCTCATACATCATCAACCTGATTTAAATAAATTACCCTGAACTTTCGGGTGTGGTGAAAACGCAGTCACCAGGAACTTTTTTACCCCAAAAAGTTCCTGGTAAATAAGTTCCTGGTAATAAAGTTCCTGGGCCTTTTGGTGGGAAAGGGCCTAATTTTAACAATATTCTTCCTGTTTTTAAATGTTTTGTGTGTTTGTAAGTTATAATGTACATGCGTAAATGATAAACTGAGGTAGAATATTGTTAAAATTACATTTATTTTTTTAAAATTTTTTAATGTTATTCACATCTTTTGAAAAGATAGTTTGTAGATGTAAACCTTTTCATAAAGTAAATGTACTGTTTTCGCTCTAAAACATAGAGAAAAGTTTGGAGTTGACATTATTTATATATTATTATGTTATTATTTTACTGGTTCAGCCCACTGCAGATCAAATTTAGCTGAATGTGGCCCCTGAATGAAAATGACTTTGATACCCCTGCTCTAAGTGTATTTGTGATCTGTCTGCCTCTTCTGTATGTTTTTATTTTCTATTTGATGACAATGTGTGTGTTTGTGACATTTCTATGTACAGTCCAGTGGAAACAAATCTCCCTTCTGGGACGAATAAAGTCTAATTCTAAGTCTCATAACCCTAACACTAACCCTGATCAGTTCAGGTTGGACAGGGGGCTAATAACGGCACGAACATATGTGTGGAGAGCTTATAAAGCTCTAGTGAAAATGACATCTTTATGTGTAAATGATCACCTGTAACTGCTGATGATGACTGGAGTACCATCTACTTACTGACAGTACATTCTCTCTTTGGTCTCTTTCATCAGACACAGTATAGTATAAGACAAGGACAACATGACTAAATATAAAAACGCAGTATTTGAAGGATGACTTAATTTATTATTATACTATTATATTTCTTTTGTCTTGTCAGTGCATGGGGGGGTTACGAGACAAAAGTTGAGATGCTGTGGATGACCTTAAAACAGGCCATTCACACTTGAAAACCCTCCAACACGGCAGAATTACAAGTCTGTAAGGAAGAGTGAGCCAGAATTCCTCCACAGACATGTATGACTCATTGCTGGTAATAGCAAATGCTTGATTGCAGTTGTTACCGTCAGGGGTGGCAAAACCAGTTATTAGGTTTCGGGAACAATTCCTTTTCCACATTAAGCCAAATAGGTCAGGTAGGTGAAATCATCATTTAAAACTGCATTTTGTATTTACTCTGGTTATTTTTGCCTAATATTATAACTCGTTTGATATGAAAAGTTTAAGTGTGACAAATATGCAAAAAATATAAAATCAGGAAGGAGACAAATACTGTATGTACAGTGCATCCGGAAAGTATTCACAGCGCTACATTATTTTTTTTTTTTCAGTGTGTTGTGTTACAACTTTATTACCTCCACCAAGGAGGTTATGTTTTCATTGTGTCGTCCCAACTCCTGGCTCCCCTACACATTTCCCTGCCTTGGTCCAGGCCGGAACCTTCTTAAGGGCTGTTGTTCCTGCGGGGACTCTTTTCACTGATGGACCTGGACACAAGGACAAGTACAAATACTAAAACACCATTCACTAAACACTTTAAAATCCACTAACACACAGACACTAAACAAAGTTAAACTTAAATATTGCACATTTATATTGCACAACATCTGTTTGGGATCTAATTTATGTCTCCCTTTTTCTCCAGGGCTAAGCAGTCCTCAGTTAAAATGCTAGTGCCACCGGATGTAAAAACTGAAAAGGAAAGACAATAAAATCATCAATAAACTACTTTTAAAACCGATCATGTGCAATTGTGTTTGTATGTGCAAATATGTTTGGTTAAAGTGTTGTGCTATCAAAAGCTACATGTGCAAGTTAAAGTGCTCAAGAGAAAAAGGTGCCTGTGTTTATCTTTATCATTAACAAACAGCTCTTTGTTAAACCCTCCAAAGTAAAAAACACATGACAGCCTGCCTGCAGTTTGACAAAAGTCACCTGAAAGACCCTCAGACCATGAGAAACTAAATTCTCTGGTCTGATGAAACAGATGTTGAACTCTTTGGCCTGAATGTCAAGCGTCATGTCTGATGGAAACCATGCACTGCTCATCACCCGCCCAACACCTTTTTGTTCAGTTTGTCTTGTGTCTGTAGCAGCTGTTTGTTGTGATCTGTGTGACTGGTGGTTCAAATGGTTAACATGTCACAGAACCATCCCTAATCTTTGAATGTCATCAAACCTGATAAACAGCTATGCCATAAAAACACAGCAGTTATGTTAGTTATTTCTTTGGTCCCTCCTCTTTTTTTTTTCCCACTTATTCATTTCGACAGAACGTGAAATCACACAGTCACTGTCACACAGAAGAGAAATGGCGGAGAAAGGAGTTCAGCTGGATCAGAAAAAGCTGTCGTGTTCGATCTGTTTGGATCTACTGAAGGATCCGGTGGCTATTCCCTGTGGACACAGCTACTGCATGAGCTGTATTAAAACTCACTGGGATGGAGAGGATGACAAGGAAGTCCACAGCTGCCCTCAGTGCAGACAGAGCTTCAGTCCCAGGCCTGTCCTGGTCAAAAACACCATGTTAGCAGATTTAGCGGAGGAGCTGAAGAAGACTGGACTCCAAGCTCCTCCTTCTGCTGCTCCTGCTGCTGACCACTGCTACGCTGGACCTGAAGACGTCTCCTGTGATTTCTGCACTGACAGAAAGCTGAAAGCTGTGAAGTCCTGTCTGCAGTGTCTGGTCTCCTACTGCCACAAACACCTCCAGCCTCATTATGATGTACCTCAGTTAAAGAAACACAAGCTGGTGGAACCCTTGGAGAAGCTCCAGGAACACATTTGCCCTCGTCACGATGAAGTAATGAAGATTTTTTGCCGCACTGATCAGCAGTGTATCTGTTATCTTTGTACTGTGGATCAACATCTGGGCCACGACACAGTCACATCTGCAGCGGAAAGAACTGAGAAGCAGACAGAGCTGGAGGTGAGTCGACAGAAAATCCAACAGACGATCAAGGACAAAGAGAAAAACATCATAGTGCTTCAGCAGGAGGTGAAAGCCATCAGTCGCTATGCTGATGAAACATTGGAAAAGAGTGAGAAGATCCTCACTGAGATGATCCAACTTGTGGAGGAAAGACGGCGTGATGTGAAGCAGCAGATAAGATCCAAAGAGGAAACTGAACTGGGCCGAGTCAAAGAGCTGGAGTCGAAGCTGGAGCGGGAGATCGCTGAGCTGAGGAGGAAAGACGCTGAACTGGACAAACTCTCACACACAGACGACCACAACCAGTTTTTACTCCAGTATCCATCAGTGTCCAAACTCAGTGACCATCCAGATTCATCCAGCATCAACATCAGTCCTCTGAACTACTTTGAGGACCTGACAGCAGCTGTGTCAGAGTTTGGAGATAAACTACAGCCCAGTCAGAGAGAGACAGGGTCAAAGGTCTCACGGACATTGACTAAATCAGATCTGTTAACAATGAGAAAACCACAAGGTGAACCACACCTGACCAGAGCTGAATTCTTACACTGTTCTTATGAAATCACACTGGATCCGAACACCGTGAACACCGAGCTGTCGCTGTCTGAAGGAAACAAAAGGGTAACGGTTATGGGACAAAAGCAGAAATACGCAGAGCATCCATCCAGATTCAGTTACTGGCAGCAGGTTCTGAGCAAAGAGTGTCTGAGAAAGTCTCGTGGGTGTTACTGGGAGGTGGAGTGGATGGGGTGGAGTGGGAGTGCAGTTGCTGTAGCAGTCGCACAAAAGAATATTAAGAGAGACGGAAACTCTGATCATTGTAAATTTGGGTTCAATGACAAATCTTGGGCCTTATATTGTACAAACAGCGGGTATGGATTTTATCACAACAGAGTCAGAACTCCTGTGTCAGGTCCGGTTTCCTCCAGAATCGGTGTGTACCTGAGTCACACGGCAGGTATTCTGTGCTTTTACAGCATCTCTGAAACCATGACCCTCCTCCACAGAGTCCAGACCACATTTACTCAGTCCCTGTACGCTGGCATTTGGCTTACCTCTACTGGAGCCACTGCTCTATTTACTGAACTGAAGTAGTTGGTTTACTGACTTTGTCTTTGTCAATTTTGCTTTTTTCTTGGTCTTCTCATAAGCTGATTTTTAGTTTGAGTATATGTTAAAGCAGTGGTTCTAACCTTTTTTGGCTCGTGACCCCATTTTAACGTCACAAATTTCTGGCGACTCCAGGCATTCAAAACACAGACATTTTGTTGCGAAAATTAATTTGTTTATGATCATTTATTAGTTTGCTATACTATGTTGCAAATAAATGTTAATTTTAGAGGACATTTAGTCTACGTATATAATGTATATTATTCTGGACAGAGGCAGTAAAGCCAGGTGTAGATTACTGCACAAAGGGAGAATTTTATTTTCCTTGGTCAGGATATGTACAGTCAGTCCAGCTTGGATTTACAAGGCTGACAATTAATACGGAACAAATAATAACTTAAACTATGAATTATGAAAGAGCTGCAGCATCTGAAACCGACCACAATGAACATCTGACAGATAAACAGAACCACAGTGCTGCAGTTTCAGCTTCAGAGTTTGTCATGTCTGTTATGGATTGTGATTGTCTCTGTCAACTCACTATACATTTATATTAGTAAGTTTTTGATTTTTTTTTTTATCAACTACTTGAAATTTAAGGCAACCCCATGGTTGAAAAACACTGTGTTAAAGTCTCTGAAACTCAAGTACTGGTTTAATAGATTTCCATGTCATTTTGAAACTACATTTAGCTTCTGATCATTGTTGATTTTTTGGAGGATTCTTTGAAAATACAAAGTTGTAAAGTTATGCGTTATAACAGCAAATCTTAGTATCTGTAAATATTGTATTTCCTGGGAGGGGTGGATCCAGGCCTAAACTACCAGGTTCCCCCCTGTGTAAGAGTAAGCTGTTAATTTTATGCTGTGGCTACTGCTACATTAGAATATTTGATGCTGGGTTTTATGGATTGCCAGTTGGTGTTTTTGAGCATGTCATCCTCTGAGCCTGTCAGGAGTGGAGGTGTGGACAGATCAAACTGTCTCTGACCTCATACTTAATCATTTGTTGACGCACACACTTCAAAGATGCATCAGAGGTGGGGGGGTTTAGTCACATGACTCAACTTAATGTGGACAATATTAGTGTGATTTATTGTCTTTGTCCTTTATGCAATATGTAACACTGCAAGAAGATTTATCAGAAAATTAGATTGTTTTGCACTTTAGAACCATTAGAGGGCAGCCATCTTGACACAAGCTAACTGATGATGTCAGTCAGTGGGTTCATCTGTGCTGTTAGCTGGTTCACCAGTAGGAATTACTGAAGTAAACACATGATTACTGAGATAGCTGTGGAGTGTTTCATGTCTACATGTATAATATATACTAACAAATAATAAAGAATCTTAACAGAACATAAGATACAGTCGTCTGATTAAAAACAACATCACTGCTGAACACTTATTGGAAATATTAAAATGTACTAAAGGTCAGTTCTTTCTACATCACTGTTCAATTTATGTCTTTCTCCTTCAGATTAGAGTTCTTGGTTTCACCTAATCCTGTTTAGTCAGTGTAGTTTCATGTTAAAATATCTGTTACAGTCAGTTTATTAATTGTGGGTTGATGTTTTGTGTATTATGGATCTGTAATTTGTGTATAGTGAGTATATCCAAATATAGCCCTCCTGCTGCCTTCATCTCATATTATGTATCACACTCCCACCCCTGCACAGTTTTAGCCAAATCAGAAGCTGTGAATCTTTAGTTCTGTAACAATGTGGCAACTGACTAAGATGGAAACTGTCTCTCAGGCTCCATCTTTTGGACATAATGAGGAAATACACACCCACAATCCCAATACGTCGATATGTATGAGTGCCACTCTGTCTCTCTCTGTCTCGCTCTCTCTCTCTCTCTCAAAACAAATGGATTGGAATGAGTCCAATCCATTTGTTTTACTTGGACCCCTAAGTGATCTGATGGTTCGAACTTTAAATTGCAATTGGAAAAAAAGGGAATTACCTGAAATTTCTTAAGAGAAGTATGTAGAATTTTAATAATATTCTGACTGTTATTTAATGTTTTGTGTATTTGTAGATCCACTGTGTTCTCTAAGTTGTGATTCACACATATAAATGATACATTGTGGTGTAAAATTGTTAACATTGCACTTGTTTTACTTAAGAATGTTCAGGTTGTTCATATTTGTTCATGTTAAATTTGAGTCCAGTTCCTAGATGTAAACATTTTCATTACGGAATTTTACTTTTTCATTCAAAAGTTATTATCCTATTATTTATATTATTTTACTGGTTTGGCCCACTTTACATCATATTAGGCTGTATGTGGCCCCTGAATTAAAATGAGTTTGACACCCCTGAATTAAAAAAAAAGGATCATATTTCCGGATAGTACGTGAAGGCATCATGAGTCCCGGAGGCTGTGCGGGTTTTCCTGTCGTACTCAGACTCCGCCGGCAGATGGCGCAATGATCTGCGTCTCTGGAGGACCGGGATGTTGCTCCAGCTGTGACAGACAGACTGACAAGACAGATAGACAGACGAATGGACGGGAGAGCAGTCAGGACGCACGGAGGGTTTCCTCGACAGAACGCACGGATCTGCGTAAAGTCAGTCCAGGCTGCGCACAAGGAGGTTTTCCCGGAGCGTTTATGCGCGTGCTCTCTGTGCGTTTGCGCCGTTTTAAATCTGGAAAAGCTGCGGGATCTGCGGGTCTGACACAGAACGGTGAGTTTTCATGTCTGTGTTCACTTATATGTGTGTTAAAAAACAAAACAAAACAAAAACAGAGTGGGATGGAAAAAACGGAAATGAGCGCGTTTCCACACAGAAGCGCTTAGACTTTTTTTTCCTCGTTTTGCTCATTTTCCATAAAACCTCGAACAGTTCAGCACCGAGGAAGGAAAAGTCTGAACCCAAACTATGAACAAACTTTCATGATCCAAAAATGAGGAGTTTTATGTTCATGACGCAGGGACAGAAACCAGATATAGGGTCTTTAAATACGCATTTAAGATCCTTATACTGGAGTATTTCCAGTCACTCCAACACGTGGAAGAGGTGAATACTGGACTTTTTCCTTCAGTCCTTTTGTCTGGAACATTTAGTTTTCATTTTTATCACCATCCTGTCCAGTTAAAACCAACAAACGTCATGACTGTTTATAACAATGTGAAGGATGAAGTGTTTTTTTTTTTATGGATTTTGGGTCAAATTCTGCTTTTTTTCTCCAGATTCACTGGAAAATACTGTCACAAGTTTGTTTTTTAACCATTAAGACTTTAACATTCACTGCTTTAACATCATTATTAGATTAATTAATCCTTTGATGCATGAATTATAAGAACCATAGTTAAGATTTTTTGTTTTCCTGAGTGTTTTTATTCCTCTTTAGGCATGAAAAAAAAATGTGACTGAAATGTTTTTAACCCTTTCATGCATTAATTATGAGAACCTTAATCAAGATATTTTTCCTAAGTGATTTTATTCCTTTGTAGGCATGACAAAAAAGGAAAATTTTAACGGGCCTATTTTTCATGGAGTTGCAAAAATGTCCACTCAGCTGTAGAAGCAAAGAAACATGTATTTACTGATATACTGCATGAAAACTATGAAATAAAAACCATTTTTAATGCTGCTAATCTGATGTTTTTTCACATTTAAACATACCTGCTTGGAAATAATTTGCAAAAAAAAAAAAAAAAAACTTTTTCTTTAAAAAACAAAATAGTTAATCACAGTCTAATAACAATTAGCTTTTTTTTTTTTTTTTTTTTTTTTTTTTTTTTTTTTACATTCAAACATGTTTCTGCAGATCAGATTTATCTAGATCAGCAAATTTACAGTAATGGTGTGAATTACAGTTTATGGGACGATGCATAAGCGTATCCACTGTGTTGGCTGATATGGAACTAAAACAACAAAATCCATAAATATATAAGAGAACAGCTGTCCACTGTAGTGACCACTATGCATGAAAGGGTTAATGAACCTATTTTTTATGGAGTTACAAAAATGTCAATGTATTTAAAGCACAATAACAGAAAGTGGTAAACTGTGTGAAAACTATGAAAGAAAAACATTTTTCATGCAGCTAATCTGATGTTTTCTCACAATTTATCATACTCTAATACTATTTATTATTCACTTCATGGAGATGCTATGCAAAAAAAAGCTATTTGTATAAGAAAACTATTAATTAGAGTCTAAAAATTACCAATTGATTTACACTAAGCATGATGCTGCAGATCAGGCTTATAGAGAACAGCAAAGTTACAGTAATGGTATGAATTGCAGCATATGAGATGATGCATAAGCGTCCACTGTGTTGGCTCATATGCAAATAAAAGAACAAAGCTCATGAATATACAAGTGAACAGCTGTAGAATAACTGTCCACTGGAGTGACCACTATGCATGAAAGGGTTAAAGTAAAGAAATAAAATCAAATAACACAGATTTAACACATTTCATCATTTTTCACATTATTGTTCCAGTATATTTTTTTTTTTATAGCACATCAACACTGCTTCTTCTTCTTCTTCTTTTATGAATCTAATGGAGAAATGGTGCATAACTTCACAATTCCAGTAAGCTATGTATGAAGGTAACAAATAGGCGTAACAATAAATGTCATAATTCTTATCTTTTAGATGTAAAGCACTTTGGTCTTCTTTGTGTTGCTGTAAAGTGCTATATAAATAAACTTTGATTGATTGATTGATTATCTCTCACTGGTTTACAGACTGGTCTCTGGTCTTGACTGAAAGTTGTAGAAACCAGGCAGTTTCTTGTCTTTTTGTGTTCGTCATAAAAGGTGAAAACAGATGAAAACACTGGAAAGACAAACAGAACAAAAATAAGTAATTCAAAACACAAATTAAAATGATAAAATACATTAATAAAAGAAAATAAAAAAAGGCATGTTAAGATGAATACACGTGTGTAGTCTCTTAAATTGTGATTCAGTGCTTATTTTTACTACTGATCAAATATTGGCTTTCAAAAAAAAAATTAAGGCTGATGGTCGATATTGAAAAAAATCAATATCAGCTGGCTGATATACCGGTCTACCTCTAATTTGTACCAACATTCTGCCTGTTACTAAATGTTTTGTGTATTTGTAGATCTGTAAGTTATAACGTACATGTGTAAATGATAAAGTGAGGCATAATATTAAAATTGCACCTATTTTTCTTAAGAAATTTCAGATTGTTCATGTTATTCACATTTTTTAAGGACAATTTATATATGTACATTTTTCATGATTTAAGTTTTACTTGTTTCACTGTAAAACATAGACCAAAATTTGGAGTTTTCATTATTTATTGGTTATTATGTTATTATTTTACCAGTCCCAACCCACTTTAGATCATAAAGAGCTGAATGTTGTTCATATTTGTTCTGGTTATTTATGATATTTGCATTGTACTTTGTAGATATAAACATGTTCATAAAGTAATTTAACTTTTTTTCATTCTAAAACAAAGAGAAAAGTTTGTATTTGTCATTATTTATAGGTCATTATGTTGTTCTTTAACTGCTCTGACCCACTGGAGATCATATTAGGCTGAACGTGGAACCTGAGTTTGACACCCCTGACCTAAACCAAGTCTTAACACGTTTTTAAAGGAAATACTTTGGACTAGACTTAATCAATGTGTGTGAAACTGGCTGTTAAAGACCTGACGTTCACATTATTGAGTGTCTGCACAGTTAACCAAACTGCAGTGACTTTCAGAAGAAGTCACTACATTATTTCATCCTTCGTCTGTGTTTGACCTGATGTTTCTAAACGAATCATCTGTGCATTTTCTGACTCCAAACCAAATTGCAGTATTGCTCAAAAGAAATATAACATTACTTTACAGTAAATCTGTTCGGGGTGAAACGATTCCTTGAGTAATTCGAGTACCTTGATTACAAAAAATGATCGAGGAATTTTCTCTGCCTCAAGGAATCACTTATTTAATTGTAAAACTCAAAGCGTGGTATTTCGCACTTAATGGTGCACAACGTGCTTACGTCACTCACACAAAGGAAGATCACGGAGGACGTGGAAGTGTTCAGTTGAAGCAGCGGGAAGATGGAAAAGGCGAGTGAATATAACAATGATGACGAAAGACAAAAAAAACACAATAAAAAAGACAGAAAATGTCAGAAATGTGGAAGCATTTCAGACTGAACAGCAGGTAAACGCTGTGACATGTATCTGCTGTAACACGGCCCTTCCACACCACAACAGCACATCTGCGATGTAGCATCTACTCATAAGACACCCAGAATGGAGCGGAAGACCCCAGATAAAATAAAACTAACATAGCACAAATCAATGAGATTAACGTTAATGTACCTTACTAACATAACGTTAGCCCTGCGGGGGGCGAGGTTTCTGTTTATTATGGCTACTGTCGAATGTGTGACTAGTTTATTACGATTGTGACAAGCACAGATTTAGGCAGCAGGCCGTGCACCTGTGATTTGCACAGTTCATTTCCCAAAAGCACGGACGAAATGGTGCACAGCTGGGTGTGAAAGTTTTCTCTTACCTTGTCATGGCCGAATTTTGGCAAAATCCAACTACTTTTTGCAAAAATGAAGCGAATCATCCATTAACTGGACGTGTGTGTGTGTGTGTGTGTGTGTGTGTGGGGGGGGGTTATAGGTTATGAGACAAACAGACAAGGTGGGGGGCATTGCCTTGATTCTCCTGAATAGAGCAGAAATGTGTAAACTGTTTATGCATGGACTCGTTCCAAGTTCCCGTTCAAATGTTCTTTCCTCTTTTATGCCACAACACATTCCTGTTCAGTCTAAATTGTAAATTCTGAAACTTACAGCTGCCAAAGTTCAGTTGCACAACTAAAAGGCAATGTTTATGCCCTTTTTAAAAATCTATTAATGCCTTATATTTTTTATACTTACAAGAAATACTAAGTTGAGAGTAATTAAATTGTATTTATTTTTATTTCCTTTATTTTTATTTGTATTTGCAAATGCCTCTGGAAATGTTTCTAGTCAAGAAAATACATTTTGTTGCGTATGCACAATATGAATGTAACAAATAAAACTGTTAATTATCAAAAAAAAAAAAAAAAAGGAAACCAATTGGTCCTTCATTATTAAGTGAAATACCTTATTTCCTCTGGCTTATTTATAATTGCTCTTTAACCAAGCAAAAATAAGTTTTATCCGATTACTCGATTAATCAAAGGAATTTTCAGTAGAATACTCGAATACTAAAATATTCGATAGCTGCAGCCCTAAAATCTATTTTAATATTTACTAACTGAGGTTATTCTTTAGTCTTTAGACTGATTTCACGACCACTTTCATTCATTTTAATGTTCGCCTATTTGGGAAGACTTTATTATCTTTATGCATTTATCTCAAGAACAGACATTTTCTGCATCTAATCTACCTATTCTGTCATACAGGACTACCGCTTACAAAAAATAGCTTTTGTAACATGTTCTGTTAGTCTTTAAAGCATTTCTGGTCAGTGACTCATAGTCTGAAGTCCTAAAATGTTTACAATCCAGCAGTTGAACTCGTTCCATGATGTTTTTTTTATCTAATTTTCTAGAGCGCTGACTCCACAAACATGCATTAAACATGGATAAAAGCTCCACAAAGTGCTGAGGCGGGTTAAAAATCTCATCTTAAATATGAAGAGTTGTACACGAACATGACACCATGACATATAAGGCGGGGTAATGGAGACGAGAACGAAGCCTGCAGTGCATGGGGATGGATTTCCTCCATCCTGGCAGGAATCCACCGTTGGTTGCACATGGATGTCATGTTCAGCACAGCTCTGTTTAGAGTTTCAAAACACGGCTCTCCAGGAAGAGTAAATGCTGCAAATTCCACGAAGAGAAGAATGAATAAAACATGGCCAGAATGTGATTTAGACCTGCTGTTCTCATTAGTATTACAGTAATATGTCAAGTTATGGACACAAACCATGATGAACTAATACAAAACAGCAGAGAAGCTCATAAATTCTAACGAAAATGTGCTCGATAGGGTTGGAAAAAAATGAAGTTGAACCAGTCTGTGGGTCTTAACATGGATTCTGAATTAAAACATTTAAATAAAAAATATTAATTTTTTTGCTGCTGCTCATGACTTAAAAAAACCAACCAAACGGACCTTTTTGTGCATGTTCAGGCTAGGGGTGTGCGATATGACGACATTAGATGGTGTAGGATTAGAACGTATTGATGATCCAACGAAGTAGAGAAGCTGCCCGCAGTTCCGCGTACTCCCGGTCCTGGTCTGAAAAATCAATCTCATCCACTATTAATCGATTACGCAAAATTAAAATGAGATTGATCTAAGATTGGTTAAATCAATTTTTTTACCCAGCCCTATATTAGATAATTGTTAACAGATGGATTAAGAGTTTCATAAATCTTTGTTTATTTCACAAATATAATTTACACAACTTTCATCCATCCTTGTCGGAACGGGGGGTATCGGTCCGTGATTCCGTCATTGCGTGTGTGCATGTGTGGGGGGGTGATAGCGTGATTGTCCGAGCAGAAGTGAAAGTGAAACTGACTGGCTTTACTGTTCCTCTAACTCTCCAGGCAGCACACACACACAGGAGCAGCAAGCGGCAGAATGTCCGCAGCAAAAAAGTTAATAAATCAGCTACATATTGGCCGATGTTGATTAATCGGTGATAAGCTATAATCGGCCCGATTAATCTGCCGGCCGATTAATCGGTCGGGCTCTAGTTCATATACTTCATGAAAAAAGCATGTTATATTCCTTAATGACTGATTTATTGATCCACTGGATACAGTACAGACAATGACATTTATGGAGTAGAACGAAAGAAAATCTGCAGAGAAATTCAATCAAATAAATGCATCTGAAGAGGGGCAGTTTAGAGGAGATGGGTATTTCTGACTTTGCATCACTGACACGATGGAGCCAGATTAAATTAAAACAAAGTGGCATTTAAGAATGGCATGCAAAAGAGAATGAGTATAAAATATAAACTACTGTTACTAAGACAAAAATCTATATTTACATAAATGTGCAATGTATGAGTAATTATGCAAATTGTCAGAGATAAATAATATGCTAAATGTGCAAACTGTTAGAGATAAATAGTATGTTAAAAGTGCAAAACTGTCAGATATGAACAGTATGATATATGTGAAACTATTGAGTATGA
Organism: Sphaeramia orbicularis; assembly: GCF_902148855.1. Taxonomy (NCBI): domain Eukaryota; kingdom Metazoa; phylum Chordata; class Actinopteri; order Kurtiformes; family Apogonidae; genus Sphaeramia; species Sphaeramia orbicularis. Next base: position 3,273,678 of record NC_043968.1, on the reverse strand, counting down.
AGTACATAAACAATATCACAGCTGAAAATGTAAATAATTTCAACAGTGAACTGCATGAAGAATCTCCACTTTATTAGCATCTGCTTTACAGCAACAATACAATTTATTGTTTATATAACTGTGAATAAATTTAGGCAGTAAGGGGTTAAAGAGTGGTTCAGAAGCAGGAAACATCATTTACACAACATGGACTTTCTATGGATGTGATGGAGAAGACTTGACATCATCAATACAAGATCTGGGATGACAAAGGATGCAATTATGGATGGAAATGAATGCTGTGACCTTGCATAAGCATTGTGTGTATAAATGAAGCCATGGTGATTGACCTGGAGTTAAAGCTGAATGTGGTTCAATGAAAGGCTGTGTGTATTTTGCTTTGAGTCAGTTGGGGCCTGTTGTTATCTACAGTCCGCATAATTCTGACTTTTTTTTCTCGTCTTTACTTACGTACCAAACCCCTCCTGGTGGTTTTACAGGAGTTAAGGAGTGGTCATTACCCCAGAGTACTGGGGTGGGCTGGGTCTGCGCTGACACTGAGCTAACATTCACCACATGTTTCCTCCACAGTTTGACACCATGGCTCCAGCTCTGACCACCCTGCTGTTCTTCATTTACACCTTCACTGTTTCAGCGCTGGAATCAACTTCTGAACAAGGTATTCTTTTCAGTGGTGCACCTTTACAGTTTCCCTGCATAATGTACAAGTCAGGATTATGTTAAATACTGAATATTCTCAACATTACATGAAAGTAGAGGAATGAATTTTAAATATGCAAATCAAACTGTCTAATTTGACCTTTTTAAACCATTTGGGGGGGTGTCAGATGATTTAAACTGATAGATATTATTATGGTTTTGGCAACTTTGACTTATTGCATGGAATGTGCTTTCTAGGAAAAAGTTACGCAAGAGTTGCATACGTGCAGGGTGGGATCTGTTTTCCATTCGCTTTCGATATGTCAGTTTGAAACCACACTAATAGAAAACACTTATAGCTGCTTATTTACAGTGCCTCCTGGGTGTTTAAATGAAAATCTAGTGTGTTGCACAACAGCGAAGCTCTCCACAGAGAACAGCCAACAGATTTCTAGTGAAGTGGCTTCCCAGGAATTCAGAGTGGAGAGCAGTGAGAGCACTCGGCTGCCGAACAATGACAAGCTGTTTAGTGTGTAGAACCCCACCACCACCACCCCACCACCCCCTTCCACCAAACAAGCCCTGGGCTGCAGTGTCGCTGTGGGTATTTGCACACATGGACTGTGTTTTACCCACAGAAGTTCAGTAGGTCTGTGTTGACCATCAAAGTGCGCTGCGGCGGCGTCCTGTACCACTTTGGTTATGTAACGTTATAACATAGCTGCGGCGAGGGTGGACAGTGTGTTCCCATCTACAGCTGCCGCGCTGCAACTTTGACTATTCTACTTTGGCATGTTTTTGTATGGAAATGAGGGCTGGCATGTTCAGACGGGTATGTTGTTTTCCCTGGTGGAAAGTAAAGGTAGTTTTACACCGGAGGCAAAACTTTTATACTTGTCTGACTTATTTTGGCTATTTCTAATCTTTGACACATCCAAGGTTTTAATCACAACCAATGTTCCATCCCCCTATTATTTAATATACCGTTAGCCTCATAGCATAATTGCCTAAGTCATACACTATATCAGGGGTGTCAAACTCGTTTTAGTTCAGTTCCACATTCAGCTGAATTTGATCTGAAGTGGGCCGAACCAGTAAAATGATAACATAATATATAAATAATGTCAACTCCAAAGTTTTCTCTATGTTTTAGAGCAAAAAAAGTAAAATTATGTGATAGAAAGGTTTACATCTACAAACTATCCTTTCAAAAGATGTGAATAGCATGAACAAATTGAAAAAATAAGTGTAATTATAACAATATTAAGCCTCAGTTTATCATTTACACATGTACATTAGAACTTACAGATCACAGTGGATCTACAAACACACAAAACATTTAATAACAGGCAGAATATTGTTAAAATTGTACTTACTTCTCTTTCAGGTTTTATGTTCATATTTGTTCAGGTTATTCACCTTTTTTTTTTTGCAAAATTATACTTTGTTTTATTGTAAATATGTTAAAATATTTACATTCGCAAAGAGAAAAAATTGGAGTTGTCCTTATTTATAGGTTATGATGATATTATTTGACTGGTCCTGCCCACTTGAGACTGAATTGGTCTGAATGTGGAACCTGAACTAAAAGGATTGTTAATATCTTAGTGTAATTTTTGCATTTCACAAATTCCTCCTAAGGGCCAGACTGGACCCTTTGGCGGGCCGGATTTGGCCCCTGGGCCGCATGTTTGACACCTGTGCACTATATGGACAAAAGTATGTGGACATGTTGAATTCATGTGTTTCTTTTCTAACAGGGGTCTGGGATACAAAACAATAATGACTAATGTCAGAAGATAGTTTTATATTATGGGATAAATATCATTGCATTGGTTAGTTTGGTTTAAATTATCTTTGCTTCTGAGATGGTTTTACTTAATTTCTCTCAATATTGATTTTGTTTTTTTTAGTCCATGACTATGATTTTAAATGTTCTACCTCTCACCTTCTAAAATATTTTTGTGCTCCGACAGTAAATAATAATTTTCTACCACAACTAACCATCTACTTTCTTCACATCTCACTGAGGAAGAAAAATCTACCATTAAACCTTAAGGAAATATTGATGTTTATCTCTTATCTTACAGCTGTAGACATGATGTGTCCCAATATTTTTGTCCATATAGTTTATAAAAATCAATATTTCCTTAAAGTTTAATGGGAGCTTAGCTTGATAATGGTTAACGTAACGTTAACTGTTAACGTAAAGAAACAACTGGCTTGAGTATATTTGAATGTCCTGAAATCTTATAGAGGGGTTAGTTAGCTGTTATATACATTATGTGGACAAAAGTATGTGGACACACTGAATTCTTGTGTTTCTTTTCCAACGGGTCTGGGATACAAAACATTAATGACTAATGCTATAATATAGTTTTATATTGAGATAAATATCATTGCAGTGGTCAGTTTGGTTTAAATGATCTTTGCTTCTAAAATGCCTCAGAGATGGTTTTACTTAATTTCTCTCAACATTGATTTTGTTTTTTGTTTTTATCCATGACTATGATTTTAAATGTTCTATCTCTAAATTTCTGAAATATTTTTCCTGCTCTGACTGTAAATAATAATTTTCTACCACAACTAACCAACTCTTCTTTCTTCACATCTCACTGAGGAAGAAGAATCTACTATTAAACTTTAAGGAAATATTGATGTTTATAAACTATATGGACAAAAATACTGGGACACATCATGTCCAGAGTTATAAAATGTCCTGTTCATGATGATATGAGATAAAAACATCAATATCAACATTAACACTCAATATGATATTTATCCCAATATAAAACTAGATGATGACATTAGTCATTATTGTTTTGTATCCCAGACCCCTGTTAGAAAAGAAACACCTGAATTCAATGTGTCCACATACTTTTGTCCACATAGTGTGTGACTTAGGCAATTACACTATGAGGCTAACGATACGGAAACTATAAAATTGGTTTGGTAGTTTTGAGCAGGGCTGAAGTTATTTAAGAGATTTATGAGAAAAAAAGCAAAAAAAAAAAATTTTTTTTAATTTATAGCAGTTTCTTTTGTGCATGTACATTTTTGTCACGAAGCTAACCAGAGGGTGCAAAATGCAAGATGGGAGTATAAAACACATGTAAGACTAAAACACTTGAGTATTCAAATTTGACATGTTTATGTACAGAAATAAGGGCTGGCATGTTCAGACGGGTATGTTGTTCTCTGGCGGAAAGTAATGAAACTAAAGCTAGTTTCACACTGGAGGCAAAACTTTTATATTTGACTGTTTTGACTGTTATGTCTGTGATAAAGGTGCTACAGCTGCTGAAACTGACACCAAATATTTCACAACTGAAGGTTCACGCTGAAGATTTGTGTTGTTTGTGTGACACTTATGGAATTGGTTTTGTACTAGGAGTTGGAATTCTGTTGACTTTCTTCGGTGGTGTAGTAGTTAGCACTTCTGCCTCACTGTGAAAAGGTTCAAAGTTCAATTCCCACTTGGACCAGAGCTTTTACTGTGGTGAGTTTTTGTCTCAGGTCTGTGTTGAGGTCTCCACATAGAAGTCAGTTTACTGTAGACTTAGTGATGGAGTCGGCTAAAGTAAACAAATGACAGCTCCAAGTGCAAAACAACTGCATGATTTGATAAAAATAATTCATATTAAATGTCTTATATGGAAGTAAATCGGTCTCATCAGATTTTGAATTATAAAAGCTATTGAATTTCTAGCACTGAATTTTTTTGCACTGAAATTAAGTATGAAGTTTGGAACCAATATTCACTTTTAAAGTCTTTGAAAAGGTTCGTTAAGCATCTTTGTGTTATTTATGCAAAAAAGTATACAAATTTTTCAAATCAGATTTTATATTTTTTTTTTGTATTTTCTGGCCTTTTATGTTGACATAGTAGGTTAAAGTGAAAAAAAAAAAAGATGATATAGATGAAATTGTGCTGAAAAAAAAAGATACCAAACAAGGGTATAGTAAACATTTCGTTATACAGTATATAAAGGCAAAATCAAAAGTACTGCAAAACGACCAAAATATGCTCAGACCTCTAAGGGTTAATATTTGAATGTTTCTGTCAACAGAGGGTACATTGTGCCTATTATTTTGTTTTTTTTTTTTTTAAATACAACTTGGTTAAATTATCTCAGTGTGTTAATAAGTACTTTTTAAACATTTGAGCACAATTTCAACAATACCGTGATAATAATGATAAATGTGATAATTTTGGTCACAACCGTGATATGAAATTTTCATATCGTTACATCCCTAGTTGTGATGTCATATATACTTTTTAATATTGCTGACATGTCTTGCACTCCTACTGGATAATGAGTTCACAGGTGTGTGTGTGTGTATATGTATATATATCTATATGCAGTAAGTTTATGGACCTGCTTTTCTTAAACACGTGAGATTTTTTTTCCTGCTAAAACCAACTCAAAATGAACACGCATCGCTCTCATTTTGCATGTTTTTCACAGTACTTCTCAGCTCAAATTACCACCGACCCAGTTATTACATGACTGTTTTTCCAATTCTAAACTTTCATGACCATAAACCCTCTCAAATTACGGCCTTTTGTGATTATGTAATTGCGCAGACTGATGCCACAATTACATTTGTTCCCCATTTTTTTTCTTATTAAAATACAAACAAACAAACATGTGCCCCAGTGACAATTGCTGGCAGGCACCTTTTAGAAGCAGACTCGAATGTGTTTGTGTGCTCAGGTTATTGCAGATGTTCCTCCCATCATATTGTCGTTATTCCTGTTTGGTACCTGGTTCCGCCGGAGGGCTTTCATGTCTGTTCAAGCCCATAATCACTGCAGTTTTCAGACGTCTTATTGACATAGAGAAAGAAGGATTTCCAAGTTGAAAAAACACTCGGGGCCCAAAATAACCTTCCCTGTTCCCCAACTTGAGGCAGCCACTGCTATTGTTAGGAATAAAAGGGCGGAAGTGTCCTTTATTTACCACCTCTCTGCCCCCGAGCCCTGCACAGATCTTTAAAGAATCAGGTTACAGGTCTTAACCCTTATGTCCTCCTCATATTTACTACCCTCTGCTTACCTTCCTGGCAAAAATGTACACACACACACAAAAAAAAAAACTTACATAAAATCATCAAACATCAATATGTTTTTTTCATCATAAATCTCTTAAACAACTTAAACTCAGAACTCAAAAACAGTCAACAATTTTCAGGATTTTAACCCTTTAAATGCGAGTTTAATTATTTGAATGTGAGTATCTAGCGCTACATAAAAAATACTAATGCAATCAAATCAATTTTGTTGCTAATCTTTGACATAACCAAGGCTCTAATTATTATTAAAATTATTCAGAAATATTGAACTGAGATGGTAGATATGTTTTTGTTGTTGATTTTTTTTTTGAATTTTTTATTGTTATGGTGTGAATGCTCGATGCTGTACACATTTCAGTTGATGTAAGCAGTGTATTAGTTGAAAAGGATAGGCAAAAAAAATAAGCTTTTGCTTCTAGCCTTCTCCTTTTTTGGTTTTTATGTTTACTAGCGGCATTGTACCTGTGGTGCCATTGTACGATAGCACCCTCCTGTGGTGCAACAGTGGCACTGCACCCGCACACCCTCCTGTGCTGCAACATCGGGACACGCATCGGACAAAGACGCGCTGGACACAGAACATCCATTATAGTAGGATTACAATTCATGTACTGAGTACAATGATTGATGTAAAACCAAAAATAAATTCATTCATTCATAGTCACCACTAATGCCCCATTCCCCTATTATTTATTATTTGGAAAATATTAAATTTTTTGTGTTTTTTTTTTTTGTAATAAACCATTCTGTATTGAGATATTTAAACTAGCATTTAAAGGGTTAGATTTATGAAAAAAAAGAAAAATATTGATGTCTGATGATTTTGTTGTAGTGTTTTTTGTGCGTGTACATTTTTGCCACAAAGGTAACCAGAGGGTGCAAAATGCATTATGGAAGTAAAACACATGTAAGAGTAAAAGATACTGGATTCACAAATATAACTAAAAAGAAATGTTCTTGGTAAATGTCATGCCAAAAGCGGCAATAGAGCAAAAATAATCACCAAATGAAAAAAAAAAAGGAAAAATATGGGCCTAAGGGTTAAAGTGATTAGTTTCTCCACTTAAGTGGTCATGCAGTCATGTTTTCTTTACTGTACCTTTTTTAAGCCACATTTCGCTCATGATGCACTTCACCATTAGGTTTGCAAACAATTAAGAGCACTAAGCGATGTTGACAAGAACGAAAATGGCTTCTGTAAATGCAGAGGACGAGGCATTTCCCCTGAGATTGGACTGATTGATGCCGGGACACGTGACTTCATAACTGTTTGCTCCCGTGTGCTCATGTAAGGACATTATCGAAGGGCTTCTACTGACACACAGTGCAGATGTTAATAGAACTATAAAAACACACTTGTTATGATCCAGAGGTTGTATAAACAGAGCCATGTTCTACCTGATCATTTAATGGATTTGTTGAAAGTACATTGCTGACACAGACGTAGCCCTTTTAAGGAAATTAACACCAGCTGCTATTTCCTGCTCTCTGGGAAATCGGAGTTAAATAGAAAAACAGGACATAGAGTCTAAAACGGAGCCAGTAAGGATGTTTTGTTTCCAGTGGAGTCGACATGTTAACGCGTTTAATTCACAGTGTTGTGGACTCAAACAGGCGTCCTTAAGGTGGATTTGTAAAAGTTTCTGTGTGTTTTACAGCTCAGACCTTTAACTTCTCTCATGTTGACTTACACCAGAGGTGAACTCTGCTCAGCAGCCTTTGAGCAAACACAGCAGCACCCCGCCTTGACTCACAAACACAAATACAAAGCCTGTGTGTTTTCAGGTTAGTTTAGCTACTCTGGTATGCTGGAAGGACCTGACCTGGCAATGTAGGGTTAAGGTGTATTTTGTCTCCTTACTTTTGTTTTTCTCTGCCTTATCACCATATGCAGTCAAAATAAACACATTCCCTTCTCAGGATAAGGTAGTTTGTTTTTTTTTACATTCATGATTATTCACTAGACTTTGTGTATGGAAAAAGAACAGGAAATATAGATAAACAGAACATTTTTGAAGCCTAAAGATGCACAACATGACCATTTTGGTTGGAGGAGATTGACGGCTGAAACCAGACCTTACTGAAAACCCCACCCACTTCCACTTACATTCATAATAAACCCCGCCCACATCTCGAACAGGGCCATAATAAACCCCGCCCACATCCTCTGACAGTGTCATAATAAACTCCGCCCACTTCCACTAAGTGTCATAATATAGCCATCCACTAACAGCGCCTTAATAAACCCCACCCACATCCTTGAACAGTGTCATAATAAACCCCGCCCCCATCCACTAACAGTGTCATAATAAACCCCATCAGGTCATTTCAGATCCTTATTAAATGTCAACACACACAGTTGTGTTAATAACAGTATAAATGTACAAACACAGTAATAATGGCTACCTGAGCTAATTAGCAGCTGGCTAACAGACCATAGAATTCAGTACATATTAATGCTAACATCAGCTAATGCAGCTAAGTTCCTCCGCTTATTGAATGAATTTGTTGTAAACTTCATGATAGAATCCTTTGACGGTCTTTAAACACAACTACAGCAGAGCTACCTGTCACAGACAAAAATACATTTGATTCCATAAACTAGAGCTCGGAATGTCGGCAGCCAAACTAACGCCAGTAAAGTGTAAAGAGGAAGACACTGACAGCGCTCACCTGTCAATCACTGTGGCCTCACCGTTAATTATGCAGAACATTTGGTCTCAGTCTAAACAGGTGATTTATGTGAAAACTTAGATCCAATATAAGTGAAAAGATCAGTTCTGAACCACTTTTGCCTGCAGTGTGAATGTAGCCTGTCGTAAACATGTTGAAATACCTTTAAACTGGAGATTCCCTGATGGGTCTGCTGTATATTCTAATCAGTTGCTATTTGCTGAAAATTGGTTATATCATGTCTTTATATTTGATTATTTGATATTTGTTGTGCTATATTAAAAAACCTTCCTTATTTTTCACAATTTGCATTAGGTTACAATTCAAAAGTTGTTCATTTTTGCAGGATTTTTTAAATTCTTAACCAGCCACTAAAATCAGCACATTGTAAACAATGTTAAATTACTTCATTAACACACTCCTACCGAGTGAGTAAAAATGTGCACTGACACATTTTAGCATTTAGCCTAACAGCACAAAAATAACACACTACAAAATAGCACTCGGAGAGCGCAGACCTTCGCCAAGGCTGATCAGTGGCCCCCCCCGTGGGCCCCCCCCACCCCGATCACCACCAAAATTTAATCATTTCTTCCTTATCCCATTTCCAACAAACCCTGAAAATTTCATCCAAATCTGTCCATAACTTTTTGAGTTATGTTGCACACTAACGGACAGACAAACAAACAGACAAACAAACAAACAAACAAACCCTGGCAAAAACATAACCTCCTTGGCGGAGGTAATAATGCCTGGGTAAAATACCAGGATAAAAAAAACACAAAAACTACTAATCCAATAATGGGGGGGGGGGGGGGGTTTGCGTCAAAAAATATGGTTTGTTTACATTAAAAATGTACCCATTAAGGGGTTTAAAAATATGACAGTTATGGAGTAAAATTTTAAGAAGTTAAAAAAAATATATATATATATACTGTATGAAAACCATTTTGACATTACTACGACACTGTGCAGATGAGCCTCTCTGAATGGGATAACGGCGAGTTAAGACGATGAAAATATAAACACAGATTTGTACGTAATGATCAACCTCCCCTAAACCCTCAGGCTTAATCCTGCTATTTGTCTCGACTCTTGACAGTGTGACATGTGGGGTCTTCACATGTCTGAGTGTCAGATTGATTTTCCTCTTAATCCTGAGCTCAGCACAGTTCTGAGGACGAGGTGATGAACCGGTGATGGAGTAAACAGGTTATTTTTGAACTGCTACTCCCCTTCCCTAAGGCAACAGGGCCTAAGTGGGGTGGAAGCATTCGTCATCTGCCGCCTCACACTTCTCAGTACTCGTCCGGTCGTGGCTTGTGTGGTCGATGGAGCCGCCACCACTCTCCTCAGTAGAACAACCCCGGAGAGCCTCCCAGTAACACAATCAGCTGTGCTGACCTCACAGGTCAGGAGGAAACACTCCCTCAGCATTTATTTAAAGGGCCAGTTCATCTCAAACTGCTGTGGTTTTTCTAAGAAACCAGATACTGGTAAGAACAGAGGGGGGGTCAACAAAGGCTCCCACGAAATAGTTCCAATGTCCCTGTATGTCAGCAGCATCTTCTATTCAACAAGGTTATTATCGTTAATGAAAACTAATGAAATGACGAAAACTAGAATTGAAAAAACATTTTCGTTAACTGAAATAAATAAAAACTATGATTAAAAGAAAAAAACAATAAATAACTGAAACTGTAGCTGAAACTTGTGTGTTTATAAAACTTAACTAAACCATATAAAAATTATGGATAAAATTCCCTTCATTTTCATCTTCGTCAAACTTGGATTGAAATCGATTTATTTTGCTCTAGTAATTTCAGCTGCTGGCACCATACGGCACATCACGGTCCATCACTTGTCATCACTTGTGGTTTCCAGTCGTCTTCTGGTCCCCACTCTACCTGGAAACATGGAGACTAAAGTTGGGAGAAAGCAGCAGAGTCCTGTCTGGGATTTATTTGAATACGACGGTGAAGAAGAGAAAAGATACAACAAAACTAAGATTAATACTAAAACTAAGCATTTAGAAAAAAAATGAAAACTAATAAAAACTAGCAAACCTGCTCTAAAAACTAATTAAAACTAACTGAACTAGAGAAAAAAAAGTTAAAACTAAATAAAACTAAACTATAATGAAAAATCCAAAACTATTATAACCTTACTATTCCCCACTTGAATGTGTGAGGTTGTCAGGTTCTGTTCCATGTTCCAGTCCTGTGGTCTGGATGCACATCAATCTAACTACAGAAGTGGGCAGGACTTTCCCTGGAGCAGAACTCATCTAATTCAATCAAAGTCCATATATGACTCAGCGATCAATAGGAACTATATTGATATCTGTAACCATTTACTGTTATAAACAATTAAATATGGACCATCAGAAGTAAAGGCATATTTTCAATATTTCAAAAATTCATCAAAAATCAACATTTCTAAAAACTGTGAACAAACTTTGTAGACATTGTCCTAAGAAAGATACATATTTTGAAATGATTCTAACTAGTAGTTTTGGAAAAGATGTTTGACAAAATTGCCAATGAACACGACAACAACACCCTTACAATTGCTCATGGGCTATTGACTGGTGAGCTAAAAAACAGAAAATCCATGTTGAATATTGAATTTTAATGTTTTAAATGTAGACTAACTGTTGAAGGTGTAACATTCACATATACTCATGCCGGTTGTTTCTTCACGTTAGCAGACTCCATTATCAAGCAAAGCTCTCACTTCGGAAGAAAAATCTCTCATTAAACTTTAAGGAAATATTGATGTTTATAAACTATATGGACAAAAATGTTGGGACACATCATGTCTACAGCGGTAAGATGTCCTGTTTATGATGATTTAACATAAAAACATCAGTATTTCCTCAAAGTTTTATGGGAGATTTTTCTTCCTCAATGAGATGTGAAGAAAGTAGACGTTTAGTTGTGGTAGAAAATTATTATTTACAGTCAGAGCAGGAAAAATATTTTATAAATTTAGAAGAACATTTAAACATTTAAAATCATAGCCGTGGATAAAAAGTATGTAAGTAAAAACCATCTCTGAGGCATTTTAGAAGCAAAGATAATTTAAACCAAACTAACCAATACAATAATATTTATCCCAATAGAAAACTATATTCTGACATTTATTTTTTTGTATCCCAGACCCCTGTTAGAAAAGAAACACCTGAATTCAACATGTCCACATACTTTTGTCTATATAGTGTATATAACAGCTAACTGACCCCTCTATAAGACTTCATTTTTCCGGATCATCACAGTTTCGTTTATTTAGACTGGATGTTAATTAGTGCTGCTGTGATTAGTTGACCATGAAAATTAGTCGACGAGTCAGTTTACTATTGACCACCCATTTATTTTTGGCCGCGGCACCTGGAATCATGCTGGTATTGGTGCCTGCAGTACCTCAGAGAGAGAAAGAGAGAGACCCCTGTCTTAATAGCGTCTTGAGTTTTATTCCTCCGCTCTTATGGTTCACCTCCACCCACCCCTGTCTGCACCGCAGATTGGTTCACCCGTTCACATTAGTTGTTTAGATTGGTCGACTAATCGAAAAATTTGTCAAAAGATTAATCGTTAGAAAATTAGTTGTTAGTGGCTAGGGGTGTGTATCGGCAAGAATCTGGCGATATGATACAAATCACAATACTAGGATCACCATACGATATATCACGATATATCATGATACTGTTAAAAAGGCAATTTTTTGTTTGTTTCTTTTCTTAACAATGATTATTTCCTGGAAGAATTGAATTACACCAGAAATATGCACAAAAATTCTAAACACATTTTTATTTGATCACAACAGGATTTAATGCTATATCACAAAATGTTCCTGTGTTCAAACTTAAATTATGTTTTACAGACATTACAGTTTAAGATCCTGTTCAAATGTTCATATTCTATTAGTTCAGAACTAACATCAGAACAGCATTTTTGTGCAATCCCAACAAAGGGACTAATATCTGCCTCTCAGACAGTAAAAAGTGCTTTAAGGATGCTTCAAATAACCATTATTTAATAAAACAGTGTTAAATAATAACAAATAAGATATAAACAAAGAAAACCAAAAAACAAAAATGAACCTCCACCATATCTGCATTTGAATAAATACCTAAAAATAACGATTCATTACTTTTTAATATCGATACAGTATTGTGAAATGAAATATCATGATATATTGCAGAACCGATATTTTCTAACATCCCTATTAGTGGCAGCACTAATGTTAATGCAAAAACATCACAGTAAAAGTAAAATTAAATAAAACATTGTGGTTTTCAATATGTTTTCTGTCCTCTTGTGTGTCACTGTTGTTGTGTGAGAATCAAATCATTACGGATCAAGATTAAATTTGATGTTTAATGGGAATGATTTTTGTCGGTGTTCGTGTGTAACAGATTATTGTACACAGAGAGAAATAACATGGGTGTGGATTTTTGTCTGTGTGGAATCCAAAGAAAAGTCAACCCAAAGAGAATGCAGCCAAAAACAAAGCAAATAAATCCTCTTGTTCTTGTGAAAGGAGCTCCAGAGGATTCATTTTTTGCTGAATTGTGAAAATAAATGGACTCCATGAACTTAAATAAACCATCAGAACCAATTTGGATCTGCTTTTGTCTGGCTCAAACTTGCTTGAAACTGGTGAAATCATGCCAGGAATTATAGTGTATGGGATTGGGAAACAGTGAGGATCGACTCCAGCAAATGTAGCGCAAGAGCACACATGGTTTAAGTCTTTGCAGCCAATGACAGTTTGTCCAAGTGGAACTTTGTGTGCCGGAGCGTTTCTGGGTACAGAGAAAAGAAAGCCTGGCTCTGGACTCGTGGCCTTCATATGAAGAGCAGTAAAACCACTTCCAGGAAAAGGGAGATGTTTACTTTGGTGTTTGATTACGGCTGTTAGCTCGTCCTTGACTTTTCAGGGCGACAGATATCCTCAAAAGCAGCCGTAAGTCACCGACACAGGAAGGGAAACATGGAATCAGAAGTCAAAAATCTTACTTATATACAACTATGTAGATTTTATTTTGTCTCTTGGGTTTCTTAGTTAACCCTTTAACCCAGGGGTCTCAAACTCATTTTCTTTCAGGGGCCACATTCAGCCTGATTTGATCTCCAATAGGCCGAACCAGTAAAATAATAACATAATAACCTCTAAATAACGACAACTCCAAATTTTTGTTTTTGATTTAGCGCAAAAAAAAAAACCCTACTAAATGATAAAAATACTTACTTTTATAAACTAACCAAACAAAAAAGATGTGAATAACCTGAAAAAAATTACATTTGTTCAGAAAAATAAGTGCAATTTTAACAATATTATGCCTCAACTTATCATTTTTACATGTGCATTATGGATCGGATCTACAAAGACAGAAAACACTGAGTAACAGGCAGAAAATTGTTAAAATTGTGCTTAATTTTCTTTAGAAATTTCAGGTTGTTCATATTTGTTCAGGTTATTCACATTTTATTGTTACAGGATAGTTTGTAAATGTAAATATTTTTATAATTTAATGTTATTTTTTGCACTAAAAAAAAGACAAAAATTTGAAATTGTCATTATATATAGGCAAAATGTAATATTTTTTTCACATCAAACCGAGAAGAAAATATGGAGTCATTATTTTTGCAGGTTATGATGTTTTACTGTAGATCATATTGGTCTGTATGTGGAACCTGAACTAACATAAATTCAACAGCCTTGACTGTGGAATTTTTGCACTTTGTTAATTCATCCCAGGGGCCAGGTTGGAACCTTTGGCGGGCCGCACTTGGCCCCCGGGCCGCATGTTTGAAACCCCTGCTTTAACCCCTGATGTGTCTGTGGTGAGCGTTCTTAATGTTATGATTTATTTTAAATATTCATAAAAATTCAACCATTTGCTCAATAGAAAAAAATTTCTAAACGTGCTGATAGAATAGACCTTGCTCTTTCCATAGACATCTGAGCATGCTCAGTGCACCCCCATCTCCTGTATAATGGGAGCAGTGAGTGAGACTGACTTGCTATAAAAACAGACAGTTTGGACTTTTTTTAAGACATCGTTTTCTTTGTGGTTTTGTGGTTTTAGTGTTTGCAGTGTTGTCATGATTTTGATACAGTATTTTTACCAAGCTTTGACAGTGTAACTTCTTTTTAGAGTTCAACCAGGTGCCAAAAAGCAGCTGGACTGATTTAGAAAAAAAAGAGCCCAAAACAAAAACTACTGGGCCTAAATTCAAATCCTTGTTGTTGTTCAGTGTGTTCCAGTTCATAGTTCATATTCAACATCCTAAATCTCTTATTGATGTACATTCTAAGTGCCTTATTTAGTCAAAACCTGTCAAACTTCAATTCCTCCGTCTTTTTCTGTTATTCCACCCTAAATTCCAAACAGTTCGTTTCACTGAAATAATGTCTCAGGGGTTAAAGGGTTAAAGCACATCCAAATGTTCCAGCGTTTTGTCTCTTTACATAATTTACTCATGTCTACCTTGATGTTGATCAAACATCTCATCGTCATCATAGTTTAGAATATTCTGTCTTCAGACATCTGAAATATTTGTCATGTTTTGACCTTAAAGAAATGTTCAAACCCATACATGTAACTGTAAAGTGTTGTATTTCAGTGTTCTTGGTCCTAGTCTGACTCTTCACAGCTTTGCAATATACTTCATTATATGAATTTCTTGCATTGCTGTCATTTTGTATGGTGCTTTGCCTGATTTTTAAAGATTTATTGTAAAATACTATTTTTATATTAATCATTGACATCTTTCTTTGCATGCTGCCTTGAGAGTTTTACTCTGTTCTTTCTCTTTGCTGACATTGATTTTTTCTGCTCTTCTGTTTAATTCAACATCTGCAATCAGTTCAGACTTAACCAGTTGGCAGCAGTAGTGGTGTTTCCACGAAATGTCAAGTAAATTTGAACCAAACCTCTGAAAAGTTGCAAAAACAAGGCAAAGTGTATGCAATTCTACGAACTGATTCGGTGTAAATAACCTAGGATGCATCCTGCTGTCAATAGGCAGTGTTGGGCAAATTACTTTTAAAAAGTAATTAGTTATAGTTACTAGTTAGTTTCCCAAAAAAGGAATTGAATTAGTAACAAAATTACTCCTTTATAAATGTAATTAGTTACCAGGGAAAGTAATTATTACTTCTTTTGATAAACCTTTAAATACGTAAAAGGAAACTGATTTTTCAGTGGGCCAGTTTCATAGAGTAGAACAGCAGACAGGTATTTCATACCATAACTGTGGTGAGGCTGGGGTCCACCAGGGCCCGGCTGGGGTCCACCACATAAGAGGATCTGCATTTATAGGAAGAAGATGCTCCTCCAGTTAATCCCACATTTCCACTTTTTTCAGTCGCTCCTCCCCGATCCATCGGTAAATGTCTCCAGTCCAGTCAGTCGGACTGTCACTGATAACTCCTCCCCTAAATTAGCTGCGCAAATAGCTGCGTTCAAGTACATGTGGTGTGCTGTGGACAACTCAAAGCCGGACATGTCATTAGTTGTTCAGGTGAAGGCAGCGTGGACAACTCAGACTCATGGACACACAGGTGACACACTGAAGGCAGTGTGGGTAATTTGAATAGAAGAACAACTCGTAAACCAACGGCTCACAACAAATCGTTTCTTATCATTCACTGAAAAGAGCCGTTCAAAAGACTCGACTCGTCCGTGAACTTCACACCTCTCGTGCCTGGCCAAGCGAGCCAGGGCGGATATCAATGCACAGTAATGTGCCACATTTCACTGCCGGCAATGGTAACAGCGTTGTTACGTTTTAAATAGTAATTCATTAGATTACCTGTTACTGGAAAACAATAACAGTGTTAGTAATGCTGCTATTTTTATCACCGTTATTCCCAACACTGGAAATAGGTGGCGCTGCAGGCTACATTACACTGGGTTCTGATCAAAAGAGTAGAATAAGTACAGTGTTCTGCTGTGGTTTTCATCTAAAATGACTGAAGGAACAATACATTTTGCAAAATTTGGGAGGTTTTGACAATATTGTCTGGTGGGAAATGTCAACGTCAAAATCAGAATCAGAATACTTTATTAATAAAGGGGGAAATTATTGGGTGTTATAGTCACTCCATTCAAACTGAATAAAAAGTAGCAGTAAAGAAATTTGCAAAACAAAGAAAAAAGCAAATAATATATATATATATATATATATATATATATTATATATATATATATACATACATATACATACACAAACATACACACAAATGCACACACACACACACACACACACACACATTAAAACACTCTATTAAGACACAATTAGAAAAGTGATTTGTACAATATGTCCTAGACAATGTATAATCAATATGATAGTTAAATAAATATACATATGTGTAAAAATATTGTTGTGTTATTAAATATTATGTGGTTAATGTGCATTAAATGCAGTACTTTCACCTACTGGCACATATACAGTGTTGTTGACTGATGTGTGCTGTTCCTGAATAAAGAAAAAAATAAAGCTTGAATCAAAATAAATTTGATTTGATCTTCTTGTATCTTTTGAAAAAAAATTTAAAGCCACGATTAACTGTCCAAAACAAATCAGCCTTTAACTGGTAAATAAATGAGGATTTGGCATTTATTGCAGTAATTATCATTATGTACTGGTGTGACAGTGTGGACTGTGGTCACTTTTTCAGCTCTGATCCCATATTTAACCTATTTGCTCTTGTTCTTCCAGTCGTCCCTCCCAAACGTCCACACATCACTGAGTGTTTTTCTGCCAACATGGAGACTTTCCGCTGCAGATGGAGCGTCGGATCGTTCCTCAATGTGTCTGAGCCGGGAGATCTACGACTGTTCTACGTCAACAAGTGAGGAGATGATGTTGCTGCTGTTGTTGTGCCATAATTTAACCTTAATAATAATTTAACCCTTACAACAAAACCTAAAACCTTTATCAAACACTTTTAATCAGTGTGCATACAAATAAATAATAATTGATGGACAGAATGTTAAAAATGTAAAAACAAACCATAAATTGGGACTGTATCGCATTCTGATCACAGTGGTTTTAGTGCAATTTTAATTTTTTGGGTGAAAACCCTTTTAGGATGATTGGTGAGAGAGAGATGGAAGATTTTTATTACTTTTAGCAGTGTTTTAGTGAGGCTTTAGTAGTGTTTTTGCTGCAAATTCCTTTAAATAATTGTGTAGAATAGTGATAGTGCTGTTTTGGAGTGTTCTA
The DNA here is from genome assembly GCF_902148855.1 of Sphaeramia orbicularis. Classification (NCBI taxonomy): domain Eukaryota; kingdom Metazoa; phylum Chordata; class Actinopteri; order Kurtiformes; family Apogonidae; genus Sphaeramia; species Sphaeramia orbicularis. Next base: position 3,256,051 of record NC_043968.1, on the reverse strand, counting down.
CTAGCGCGTTTTGCTGTGTTTTTGTCGAGTTCCGCATTTTTATTTATTTATTTATTTATTTTAACTTTTTTTTGTTACTGTTTTTAATCTGTACTTTTCCTGTTTGTATAGTTCATTGATTGTTGTATTTTAGTTATAAATATTTTATATATATATATATATATATATATATATATATATATATATATATATATATATATATGACCTCAAGTAAAATAAAAATCAGAATGACCTATAAATAATGACTCCAAATTGTCTTCTTCGTGTAATGTAAAAAAATAAATATATAAATAAAATTACATTACGCCTATAAACAATGACAACTCAAATTTTTTCTCCTTGATTTAGCGCAAACAATAACATTAAATTATGAAAATATTTACATTTACAAACTATCCTTTAACAATAAAAGGTGAATAACCTGAACAAATATGAAAAACCTTTAATGTCTAAAGAAAATTAAATGCAATTTTAACAATATTCTGCCTGTTACTAAATGTTTTGTGCCTTTGTAGGTCTGATCTGTAATGCACATGTAGAAATGATAAGGTGAGGCATAAAATTGTTAAAATTGCACTTATTTTTCTAAAGAAATGTCTTTTTTTTTCAGGTTATTCACATCTTTTTTATTTGGATAGTTGGTAAATATTTTCAGAGTTTCACTTAATTTCACTTAAAGAGAAAAAAAAAAAAAAAAAATTGGAGTTGCCATTATTTAAATGCAATTATACTATTATTTTGCTGGTCCGGCTCACTTGAGATCATTTTGGACTGTATGTGGAACCTGAAAGAAAATGAGTTTGACCCCGTCTTAGATTAAACTGACACAACAGGACCAGGTTTATCCAGGTCTAAATGGTGTAGGATTAAAACTCTCCTCAGTGTTGACGTTGTGCTCCTCCACCTCAGACCGTCCATAACCAAAGACTGGACGGAGTGTCCTCACTACAGCAGCGACAGACCCAACGAGTGCTTCTTCAACGAGAACCACACAACCGTCTGGACCAACTATGGAGTCCAGCTGTACCCCAGGGATCTAAGCGACCGCTACGACGAGAACCACTTCAACGTCTACGACATCGGTCAGTTCACTGCTTCGCTAACCACGCTGACTCACACATCATGAATATTCAGATCTGAGCATCAAAATAGACTCTTAACTTTATAATAATGAAAGGGTTTTTACAGTCTGAGGAGAAACCCCCGCAGAAAATGGAAACAGAAGAACGGTAGTTAACGATTACAATAGAGGGTATGCACATACGTCACTTCCCCCCGGGCCACACCCCTCTAAGTCAGACTGAGTGACAAAAACCAACCTGCTCAACATGACGGAGTATAGCGGTAAACACAGCCAGAGCGGGAAAATGTGAAATATGAAATTAAATTAAGGACAATTGGACTGGACATGGATCCGTACGAGCTACCAAAGAACAAGTGGTCCGCGAACACTGACATGTGGTCAGAAATGGAGGATCCTGACCTGATCCAGGGTGGAGGGGATCTGCGCTATTTGGACCTAAAACAAATATACATGGTTTCATCATCACTGACAACCAGGGTCCAAAACTAGGGCCCAGAACCAGCTGATCCAAAGGGTCCAAAACTAGGGCCCAGAACCAGCTGATCCAAAGTGCATTTACAGTAGACCGTGGACTGACCCCAGTGAATATATGCATGATCTACTGGGACTGAGGAGATTTACTGAGTCTAGTTCAGATCAAGTACTTTATCCAACACAGATACTACTGCTGTGGACCAGCAGGGCACCACTGGATTCTGGGAAATTATGATATTTTTCCCACCTGTTTTTAAATTGCGACATTATTCTCGTAATATTATGACTTTATTGTCGGAATATGACGACTTTAATCTCATAAACGAATGACATTTTTGTTAAATTATGAGGATTTTTTAATAACTAGGACTTTATTCTCATAACATTGTGATTCTTTTTGTATTCGATTTAATTCTCATAAAATTACACGTTTTATATCGATATTTTATGACTTTATACTCGTAGTGACAAGCATTTTTATTTTCTCATGTGGCCCTAATACTCCGTTGTAGCTTTATTCTCCAGTTCCCCCATATTTGAAAAACTGGGTTAGCCTCAGTTTAAGTTTACTAATCATGTAGGAGCACAAGGTTCAGAATCACAAAATGAAGACAAAAACCATGAAAGATCTGATCATGAAACCAAGAGCTTTACTAAGAAGTAACATTAGCCAAAACAATACGTCATTTAAGATCTGATTTGACCCAAAAATACAACATAAATTAATGTTACCTGACACCAAACAGGATCCACAGATCTAGGTTTGGTTTCCTGGATTTGTGGATCCATCTCCTTCTCTTTTCTTTGTCTTTCGGTGTCTGTAAAATGATAGATCTGACTGCTTTTCAAACCTATTCATACAATCAGTCGCACAACAGCTCTTCCCCATTTTTTATTGAGTATTGTTCTTCAGTTTAGACAGTATTGAAGCCAACGCTGTCACTCATCTCCCTCTTTCTGCCACTCAGTGGGTGGAACCGTGGTGACTTCCACTTGCGGTGACGTCGCGTGCATACCCTCAATAATGACATATGATTAGAATCGGGTCTATTTCTGGTTTTGCTGGTCTGATTTGGTCACAGGGTGTTGTTGCGTGTTGTGTTTGTAGAATAGAATAGAATAGAATAGAATAGAATAGAATAGAATAGATCTTTATTGCCACTGTTACAGGAACAACTAGAAAAGCACTCGGAGAGCGCAGACCTCCGCCAAGGTGTTGATAATGTAAGCGTGTTCTTTTGTTGGAAGCTCCAAGAATAAGTCCTGATTTTTTTAGGTCTCATTTTTCTAATTTTACTGTTGACTTGATCTGATCACAAACAAAATATGACTCATCTGAGGATCCACACCCCAAGTGGGGAAATGGACCCAGAACATTCCAATGCACATCACTTTTATAATCCTTGTAAACTGATCTTCAAACTATGGGCTCAACCCCTTGTGGGTTGGTCTTTAACTTAGCATTATCTAAAAAGATCAAACAGATGTGGGGCCTCAACTCTAAGTAAATTTATGCCAACAATCAGTTTACCCTTATCACCTATATTTGACAACACTATGTGTGTGAATGTGTTTGTTCAGACGTGTATCTAGAAGAAGAACAGAACCTAATTAACTCTTGTTTAGACAGATGGTTCCTATCTAAACAAGCTTATCCTAAGAAATTTACAACTGACCAGTGAAACAAAGAAAATCTAGTGACACAAAGGAATCCTAACTAATACTGACTAATACTAATACTGACTAACCTGTTATTAAATCCAAGAATTCAACCATCCAAATTAAAATAGTATTTCAATAATAAAACTGACGTTAATGTCATCTTCAGTGCGCCCGGACCCACCGTTCAGCCTGACCTGGACGCTGCTGAATGTGAGTTTATCGGGTCATTTCTATGATGTAATGCTAAACTGGAAGCCGCCTGAGTCTGCAGACGTGCAGTCTGGATGGATGAGGCTGCAGTACGAGGTCCAGCACCGCGACATCGACTCAGACCTCTGGAAAGTGGTGGGTGTTCACTCCCACTTCACTTAGCTCGTCATCATTTAGCCAAATTGTGCATTCATGATTTATTCTTAACATGATAGATTATATGGACAAAAGTATGTGGACATGTTGAATTCAGGTGTTTCTTTCCTAATGGGGTCTGGGATACAAAACAATAACGACTAATGTTATAATATAGTTTTATATTATGGGATAAATATCACTGCATTGGTTAGTTTGGTTTAAATTATCTTTGCTTCCAAGAAGCCTCAGAGATGGTTTTTACTTAATTTCTCTCAACATTGATTTTATTTATTTTTTTATCCATGACTATGATTTTATAAGTTCTACCTCTTCTACTACAACTAACATCTACTTTCTTCACATCTCTCTAAGGAAATATTGATGTTTTTATCTCAAATCATCATAAACAGGACATCTTACAGCTGTAGACGTGATGTGTCCCAATATTTTTGTCCATATAGTTTATAAAAATCAATATTTCCTTAAAGTTTAATAAGAGATTTTTGTTCCTCAGTGAGATGTGAAGAAAGTAGATGGTTAGTTGTGGTAGAAAATTATTATTTACAGTCAGAGCAGGAAAAAGATTTTAGAAATGTAGAGGAAGAACATTATAGTATATTATAGTCATGGATAAAAAAAAAAAAAAAATCAATGTTGAGAGAAATTAAGTAAAAACCATCTCTGAGGCATTTTGGAAGCAAAGATAACAATTTAAACCAAACTAACTAATGTAATGATATTTATCCCATAATATAAAACTATATTCTGGCATTAATCATTATTGTTTTGCATCCCAGACCCCTGTTAGAAAAGAAACACCTGAATTCAATGTGTCCACATACTTTTGTCCACATACTGTATATTGAGTAGTGTTAGTATGTTTGTCCTCAGTATGACTTATCACAGGAGTCTTTCAGGAGTTAAACCACTGATCTTCTCCACCACAGGCCGACCTCGTGGACTCCACTCATCGCACCCTTTATGGACTTGAGACAAATGTCAATCACGAGGTTCGGGTTCGGTGCAAAATGTTCGGTGGGAAACAATTTGGAGAATTCAGCGACTCGGTTTTGATCCACATCCCCTCGAAAGGTAAAGACTAAAACCAGGAGAGTCTGCAGGTCTGTGTCCATACGTCAAAGTTGGCCAATCAGAACCAAGTGGACTGTTTTAGACATAAGATGAATAAGCATTTTCTAATTAATAAAATGTGGAAAATGTGCAGATTCATCCTCTTGAAAATAGACAGAGACTGAGTGCCAGTCGCTTTTCCATTGGACATACAGTATGCACAAAACTTTAGCAATATTTACTAAATGTCGAAAAAACAGATGAGTAATGTTTTTTCCATTAAATCACAAATGCGATAATTTGTTTGTTTATTATCATGAGATGTCATGAGAAGTCATTCCATAAACATGTCAACGAACATAAATATCTGTTGTTTTGAATCTAGAAGGCTTGTTACCCCTCTATTGTTTCCTAAATTAAAAAACAATTGGGTTTCCTCGTGTCCACACATACCACACCATGTTTCTCTTAAAACTCTTCTTCTTTACTCGTAACATCCATCAACATCCATTTATTTTCTTTGTTCATGTGACTCTAGTTGCGCAATAAGGTCTTTCCATTGTAGTTTTGTGCGATATACCCATTTCACTATGGCTGAAAAAACAAAAAAAACAAAAAAACAAAACGAAATTGTCATCTTTCCATTCGGCAAATTTTTATGCGCAAGTTATATTCACGCAATTTGAGGGTCGATGGAAAAGCAACTATTGAAGACATTTTTCCCTTGAGTGTTTTTTAATCATTTTGTGCTACATTACATTAAATAATCCTTGGTTCCTTTGTGTATTTTCCATCAGTGTCGAGGTTCCCAGTGGCAGCTGTGCTCATCTTTGGGGCCTTGTGTTTGGTGGCCATCCTCATGTTAGTCATCATATCACAGCAGGAAAAGTAAGTCTTTCAGAACTGTCATCATAACTCTTATTATATTGTTGTCATTAGTATTTCTATAAGATTTGTTAATATGAATGAAATTAAAGAAAACTTAGACTTATTTAAACTAAGACCTATGACTTAACCATTCATGTTTCAAGTCAAACATAACATTTTCCTTTTTTCTTCTTTCTTTTTTTTCTATTTTCTAAGGTTAATGGTTTTACTTTTGCCTCCGGTTCCTGGACCTAAAATAAGAGGAATTGATCCTGAACTGCTCAAGGTATTAATCTATAGTTTATGTTATGTAACCCTGGCATTTTGAAGGTTTTGGTCATACATGTTTTTTTCCAAATTTACATAAATCTTTCCCTTAATCCATGCCGTGTCCATCTGAGGTCCTTGTATCATCTTGAGTGACAGGGACTGTTTGAAATGACCGTTTTTCACCGATCTTTAAGGTCTATCTCTGTTCTCAAAAGGCGTCGTATGATGTTGAAACCGAGTATTAAACAGAGAACGTGCATTCTTTTTGACATACTTAATGGTTTCAGAGATGTGTGCTGGTCAAGGGTGTTAAACTCATTATAGTTTAGGTTCCACATCCAGACCAATACGATCTAAAGTAAAATAATATCATAATAACCTATAAGTAATAATGGTGTAAGAAAATATCAGTTCTGCAATATATCGCAATATTTCATTTTACAATACTATATCGATATTAAAAAGTACTGTATCAATATTTTTAGATATTTATTCAAATGCAGATATTGTGGAGGTTCATTTTGGTTTTTTTGGTTTTTCTTTTTTGTTTATATTTTATTTATTATTATCATTTAATATTATTTTATTAAATAATGGTAGTTCCTTTGTTGGGATCGCAAAAAAATAATGTTCTGATGTTAGTTATGAACTAATAGAATAACAGTTGAACAGGATCGTAAACTGTAATGTCTGTAAAACCTAATTTAAGTTTTAACAGAGGAACATTTTGTGATATAGCATTAGACCCTGTTGTAATCAAATAAAAATGTGTTTAGTATTTGTGCATATTTCTGATGTAATTCCATTCTTCCAGGAAATAATCTTTTAAAAAAGAAACAAAACCAATAAAAAAGTGCTTTTTTAACAGTATTGTGATATATCGTGATATATCGTATCGTGATCCTAGTATTGTGATTTGTATCATATCGCCAGATTCTTGCCAATACACACCCCTAATAAACAATGGCTCCAAATGTTCCTCTTCATTTAATGTGAAAAAAAATATTACATTATGCCTATAAATAATGACAACTTCAAATTCTTTTCTTTGTTTTAGTGCAAGAAAATAACAGTAAATTTTGAAAATATTTACATTTACAAACTATCTTTCAACAATAAAATGTGAATAACCTGAACAAATATGACCAACCTGAAATGTCTAAAGAAAATGAAGTGCAGTTTCAACAATATTCTGTCGGTTACTAAATGTTTTGTGCCTTTGTAGATCCGATCTGTAATGCACATGTATGAATGATAAGTTGAGGCATAATAATGTTAAAATTGCACTTACTTTTCTTAAGAAATGTCTTTTTTTTGGTTATTCACATTTACTTTTTGGCTTGTATAGTTTGTAAATGTAAATATTTTCATAATTTAATGTTATTTTCTTTCTGTTCTCATTATTTTTAGGTTATTATGTTATTATTTTACTGGTCCGACAGAAAATCAGTCTGACCCTCTTGTCTTAGTGGTTCAGACATTATCGAACATTTTAGATGAGTAGATGCTTTCGGTTGCCAGTAGCTGTTTGGGTCTGTGAGGGTTTAAGGTTCAGATGAAGCTGTGATCTCCGTGTTACAGAAGGGGAAGCTGAGGGAGCTGACGTCCATCCTGGGCGGCCCCCCCGACCTGAGGCCGGAGCTGTACAACGCTGATCCCTGGGTGGAGTTCATCGATCTGGACATCGAGGAGCATCATGACATGCTGACGGACCTGGACACGCACTGCCTCGTGGACCGCTCTGTGACTTCCGGCGGCTCACCAGTGTCCATCGGATTCAGAGATGACGACTCGGGCCGGGCCAGCTGCTGTGACCCAGACCTCCCCAGTGATGCCGAAGCTTCGCTTTTCCATCCTCTTATTCCAAACCAAATGCTCAGGGAGGAGTCGCCGTCTGAGGTTCCCGCTGTGGGGGAGCCTCCTGTTCCGGGCCTGGGTCGAGAGGCCATGTACACCCAGGTGAGCGAGGTCCGGTCGTCTGGAAAAGTGATTCTGTCGCCTGAGGAGCAGACTGAGGTGGACGACCAGCACAAGGATACGGTGGCAGGAAAGGAGAAGGAAAAGAAGGAGCTGAGGCTTGTGGTGGAGAACGTAGATAACTCTGGATACACGTCAGAGCTGAACGCAGGAAAAATGAGCCCCGGAGACTTCAGCGCTGATCTGCCCCTTTCTACTGGGGACAACCAGAGACCTGAGACCACCACCCTGTCCCCCCTCCACCCGGCTCCTGTTTACACCGTGGTGGAGGGCGTCGACAGGCAGAACAGCCTCTTGCTGACATCGAACTCAACACCTGCCCCTCAGCTGATAATCCCCAAACCCATGCCGACACCAGAGGGCTACCTGACCCCTGAGCTTTTTGGAAGCATTACACCATAGATCGACGGTGTGGTGGGGAGACGTTTCAACCAGAGGAACGAGAGACGCTTGGGAACAGTTTGAGACCGCGCTGAAGCCTCAGTGCTCAGTTCACATGTGGCGGTTTAAAACAGTGTACATGTAGTCAGTGAACTGATCACAGTCCTGAAACCATGCACAAAAAAAAAAAAAAAACAACAACAAAATCACAAAAACATCACATGCAGGGCGTTGTACCGAGACAAACACAAAGGCCACTAGTCAGTATTTACAGGTCCATTTATGAGTTAACATGGCTTCATTTGAACATTTCCATTTGGTTTTCTATTTTGTCTTTTAGTTCTTCTATGGTTTTGTTTGATCATTTCTTTCGATATTCTTTCAAAAACAGAGCAGTTGTGCCACATCACATCCATCTTGTTTGTATATAAATGTCTGACACCTCGCTGTCCAACCATCGCAGCTGTTTTCCTTGTTTGTTTTCACTCAGTGACATCAGAGCATAACTGACTCAACTGGGATGTCACTGTTCAGACCTGTATTTGATTCAGGACCACATATAGGTGGAGACTCAGCTTTAGTGTCATTCAATCAATAAACATGATAGAACAAAATATAGTCACCCAGGTCTCAGTGTTAGATAAATTAAATAAAATATATAAAACCTAAATAGAATAGAATGAAAACTACCATAACATCCATAAAATCCACTAAAATATAACAAGTAAGTAAATTAAGTAAGTAAATTTTATTTACAGAGCACTTTTCACAGACAGAGTCACAAAGTGCTTTACAGTGCAAAGTACAAATAAATAATAAAATAAATCTGTGGATATGTTCAATATTGCACAATATGCAGCAACAGTAAAAGTTAAAGGTGGAAATAAAGTGACAATAGTGACTGTAATGTAGCAGCATTGTGAACTATTGTTAAGACCGTATCAGAATTAAAAAGATCACATTCAGTGTGTGGTCACATATGAACAAAAACAGTCCTCAGCAGACAGTAAACAGTCTGTGTTTTGAACATAGTCTTCAGAGACTCACTGATGAGGTTCAGTGTTGAATTTCAGCTTTCCTAAAATAGTTGGGGGGTGGTGGGGGTAGAGGGGCTGTCTGTCCTTAGCCTTTGCCTCATTTACCCTTCATCATTGCCTTCAACGCTCCGGTTAGAGAACGGTTAAAGGGAGACGCCACCAACTGGAAACAACCTCAATAATTAAAAGGCTCTGATGACTAAATAACTGCCTAAAGCTGCATGAAGACTAGCTTTTGGTCCTATAATCAGCTGACAAACACACTTCCCTCAACCTTCAGACAAACATCTGGGTTTTTAGTCACTAGATGTTTCACTGTAGAGACTAGTCTGTGAGCAAAGTGGCCTGTCAGAGCTTCTTTGCCTAAAAACATTTGTCTGTTTTTAAAGGTTGAGGAGCTGAACAGACAGAGAAGCTCCACCAAAATAAAAACCATGAGAAGAGTCTTCAGAACAGAGTACATTTCACTGTAATGACAACATGCCTTAAAGGGGTCATACTTTGCTAAACCCACTTTTATTACCTCTGCCAAGGACAGCGGAGGTTATGTTTTCATCAGGGTTTGTTTGCTTGTCGGGGGGGGGGGGGCTCTCTGAGTGCTTTTCTAGTTAGTCTTTGGTTCATTTATTTGTGTATTTGGACTCTAATAATTCATACAGTTTGAATTTGAACCCTCCAGGTGCTGCAAAGCTATCTTTATATTCATTTGGGCAAAAATCGAGTGGATTTCTACAACACGTTTTAATTCCTGCTTCATTTGTTACATCTATAACTAGTTACATCACAACATTTGCACATATAAGAATATTTCTCAGAGTACGACATAATTGTTCGTCAGCAGCAGTGGTTGTACGCCATACTGAAAATATGTCCAAACTTCGAGTCGATTACCTAAAATGTTTAGTTGTTGGTTGTATTAACAAACACAAGTGGCTGAACAGGACAGAGCAGCACAGCTAACAACTCATTACTCATAAATAGGGTTGAAGACGGACCTGTGGAGTTTAACTAATGAAGAATTCAGACCCAAGCAAAACATTTACAGTTTTTGTAGACCACAGGGAAATATTTGAAAATGCATAATTCCATTTTAAAAAGTAAAATATCACTCCTTTAAATCATTGTACAGCTTTTCGTGATAAATCTGGTTGTGCGTCATCAGATGAATCTCCACTGTTGTGACACCTTCAGACAGAAAATATTCTTTCTGCATATTCAGCATCTTAAAGGTTCAGTGTGTAAGATTTTGGACAATCTAGATGTGTGTTTTCTCAGGTCGTCGTTTAGAGTCATATTTCCACAGAACACTTCTTGTTTTTAAGTTTTATAGTAGGAATCAGCCAGTTTTAAGGTGTAAAACTGTGTGGACCAGGGTTAATATCCACTCAGCTAAAAGCCTAGAAGGGACGGCAGGCTTTTTGTGGCCACATAGGTGAAGGTACAGGGGTATTCTGTTGGTTAAATCTGCAACTGCACCACTAGATGTGACTGAATATCACACACTAAACCTTTAAGTTTTCATTCCTTTATAATACTCCTACAGTGGAGGTTTTACATCCTATAAAGTTGCATTTTTAACTTTTAACCTTTAATGGGGTTCCTGTATACATTGTGTCTTTCCACAAGATAAAACATGAGTTGTGTGTTTAAAAAAAAAAAAAAAAAAAAAGGAGCATAAACTGAAGCATAAGTTACTTTTGTATTCAGTGCCGTTAGTTACAAAAGGGTTTTTTTTTTTTACACTTTTGTGCCAAATGTAACATGTTATCAGAGCTGAATTTTAAGTGCATTAACTGCCAAATTTTTACTTTTAGTAACAGTGACTCAGTGACGTTGGGGGAATAAAGTCGTCAATGTTGATATCATACAGTTACGCCATTTACAGTGTTCAAAAGTGTTACGTACAAATAAATAACTTTGATACTTTTTGCTGTGTGAAATTATTTTTTACAATTTTCACCTCTCATGGGGTTCAATAATGCTTCAAAAATCCTTATTTTACTACAGTATGTGTTTATTATTTTAGTATATGTAAGCAGAAGGAGAATAAATCCTTTGGAGTGAGATGACATTTTATTGAAATTTGGTAATTTGCCTACTAATTTAAGTAGAACATTTTAACCTGATCGACTTTAGGGAAGATGATAAGATCTTTCTCTGAGTTTATTCATCCATAAATATGCACATTTAATTACAACCAGTGATACTGAAGCAGGAATTGGGAATGGAGGCAGAATTGTTTCCACTCTGCAGAGGCTGGAGGAATTTGCTACAAAAAAAACCCTATTCTTTCACACTGAAGATGCTGAACAACAGCAAAACTACCCTAGTCAACTAAAACCACAAAGAAGAATATGTTTTTTTTGTGTGTGAACTGCTCCTGTGCTATAAACTTCTAATGCAGCATGAAACAAATGCTCTGAACATTTGGAAATAATGACAATAATCATCACCGACAACTAACTGATACCTATCGACAATGGGGCTTCAAACATCATTCCTTACTTTTTAGTGGCTCACAAATGTTTGCAGTTGACTTAGAGTCAGCTTCATTGTCATTCGATCCCTGACATGATCAGAATGAAACACAGGTCTTGGTGTGCAGGATGAATGAACAAGATAAAAAAAATAGACACACAATGGGTAAAACATGGATAAAATAGGTAAAAAACAATAGAATAGAATAAAAACTACTATAAAACTACTAAAATAAATATAGAAATCTCTGAATCTGTACAATATTGCACAATATGCTTTTGCAGTGACAATTTTAAGTGGTGAATGCAGCAGCAACAATGGCATGATAAAGTGGCAACCTCATAAATATTTTTTTTACCGACGACTAGAATAACTGGCATATGAATGAGGCTGAACCACAAGCTCCTGTAGAATGTAGTCAAACCTCTAAAACTAGTTTTTCCAAATGTTTAAACACAAATAATTATTTGTTAAGCTCTGTCTGTGACACCTGTAGATAATGTATTTAGTGTTTAAACTGGGTAAAAAAAAATAGTTTTCCTCAGTCTGGCATTTCATAATCAGAGGTAGCAAAAGTAAATATGTTCTAGGTAGGAGTACACATACTTATGTAGAAAAAGATTTGGGTAGAAGTAAAAGAAATGATTCATAGTACTGATCCAATACTTAAAAGCACACATTTGTAAGCTCAAAGAGTAAAAGTAAAATATGTCTCTACATTTCCACAAACTGGTTATGTGCTGAACCTCATATCATCCATGTTGGTATAAGGCTGAATTAGGAACACAAAGACTTCTGGACTCAATCTAAGATAATCACCCCCCCTTGGAACCACCTGTAACTCATACAGGTTTTACACCCTCAGCCTACAGCCTAGATCACAATCCAAGAGACAATATCAACACCTACAGATATTTCCCATCATATAGGATTTACAACAACACAACAATATCAATATTTGACTCACTTTGTGTTGCAGAGGTCAACATCTATCAGCCTGTTATTCATATCATGCAGGATTTCCACATCCTGATATAAGGACACAATGACACAAGAACTTAATATTTCCCAAAACCAACCAGAATTGAGCTGAAAACGCAACATCCCACACACAACAACATTCAGGACAATCTATAAGGAGTGAACCATATGAGGAAAAAACCTGTCATAGCCGCAGGAGAATGTAAACAGACCATATGTGAGGACTCAGATTCATATGCTCAGATTCTGAAACTATATTATATATTTTATATTTGCCATTCCAGTGCTCAGGGTTTTTCTACGAAGGAAAAAGATTGTTGGCCTTGTGTTGTTATTCGGCTTCTCTGGGCCTTTCTTGTTTCATGGTTGAATAAGTATATGTAAATTTACAACTAAATCCTGGCTGCCTCAGTAGTCTCATCCTGAATAATCTATCTTGAAACAGTGCTAACACATAAACTGGTTCTATTCAATTGGTCTTACCGGGTCTCTGCAGCCGGTTCAGGTGGATCTGAGATAGGGGCTGGTGAACAGGTGTCCTACAGGGGTTGTGGTCCTCCAGGATGCTGGTCTGGTTCACAGGTGAACTAGTAAACGGTAGAACGAGTTACTACTTCCGGTTTCCTGTCTGCTAGGCTAGCAATGCTAACTAGTCAAATTTTGAAGAAAAACACTAAAACAAAAACCCAGACAGTCCTTTTTTTTCTCTAGCAGAACAATATATGTCTTCTATCTTCTTATTCTTCTTTAGACTTTAACTGTGCTTCTCTATTGTTCCACCGTTTTTCCAGCGAATTATCTGTTAATTACCTGCCAATTTAAACATCCTTTCGTCCTCTGTCAGATCCAGGCCAAACCGGTTGAAACGTCCCGCTCGTGACTTGTTATGTCTTCTACGTCTTACGTCACTGATACGTAATTTACACGGCCGGGAGGACGTGCATTGATGGAAAATAAAAATACTACTACTAATAATAATAATCCTCCTCGAATGGATTAAAAAGTAACGAGTCTTGTCCATTTCTTCGACTTTGTTCGGTTTTTTTTTTTTTTTCATTTTTGTTCATTATCTTAAATTAAAAAATATATACATGAAAAATCGTGTGATCACAAATCATGATCAAAATGAGTTAATCGACACATCGACACATTAATTTAATGTTTTGTTTATTATTATTATTATTATTATTATTATTATTAATATTAATATTTAATAATATAATTATTATTAATAATAATAATAACAATAATAATAATAAACCAAACATGAATAAAACATGAGAAATTTGCATTCTTATTTAAATTCATGATTCTCATAATGAGTCCCACAAATAGTAATTAAACGAAACAAAATCTAATGTAATTAAAATAAAATAAAAATATTTAACAGTGAGCACTAAACTGTCTTAAAAGTCAAAGATATAAATAAAGTGATCAAATTAAATAAATAAATAATTATATTTACGATTTGCGAATCATTTGTAAACTAGCTAGCAACTGTAATAACTATAGCTGATGCACAGAGTAAAGCAGCTAACTGTACTAGCTTATTTTCTGGAAACAGAGAGAGAGATTAGTTAACTAATATAGCTTTAATTACCCAGTTAAACCACTAGTTATTGTGTTTTATAAAGTAACACAGCAGTTCAGATAGAAGATGAAGCTAAACTGTGTGAATCTTGAGGCTTTTTTAGAGCAGTTTAATCTACTTGAACAGGTATGTTATTGTAAAAGCTAACAGTTAGCTAGCCGTTAGCCATATTTATTTCAGATTTTGCTCCTTAAACTGACAAAATGATGCAAAGATGATACGACCATGAGTTAAAGTTAAAATTAAAGTGAAGTTTTACATGGTACTTTGAGGGTTACATATTTTATAATCTACCAATTTTAGTAAAAGATATATTAATAGATCGATCGATCGATCGATAGATATTTACAAACATAAATTCAGTAGATTACAGTAAAAACTGCACTAACAGCTGAACTGCTGGTGAATGTGTAATTATGTTCATAGACACCATTGGTGGGTAAATGTGGATTCTAAATGAATTTTCTATTTTCCTGTAATCAAACAGAAGATGACAGACACTCACAGCAGAAATAACATGTTGGAGATAATGCTGGATGATGCCAATAGAGATTTGAAATTCTACGAGACCAGGGAGAAATGTCTGATGGAGGGTGAGTTTTTGTCTTTTATGTTAGAATGGTTTTACTATATTTTCAGGGTTTATTTGTGGTTTCAGGTTTGTTGTTTGTGTGTCTCCCTCTGGTGGTTAAGTAGACAAATGACAGACCCTCCCACTGCATTCCTGATTTTTCTCTTTGGATTATGGGATGCTTTGGTTCTGTGGTTGTACTATGTGAGGTTGGTCATTTATGTTAATTGACCAAAAGGAGTGGATTCATTAGTTTGGTTCAGTATTTTTCATTAGTTTGAGAAAACGAACAGAGGGTTTGGAGAATCAATAAAAATTCATAATATCACGTCATTTTATCATATCACCATTACTACTGACATATCTGTGTACAAAAAGTCTATAGTAAATGATAAAAAAGAAACACTTAAAAAGTAAAATAAATAAAACTTGATGTTTACTTAAGTCACTTGGTTTGTTTTGTTGTTTTTCACTTTGGGTTTACATTCATTTGGCTGAGGTGCTGCCCATATTGGCTTGCAATGGTAAGAAGAACCCTCAATTTATACACATTGACTGTGTCTGTCAGTGGTAACTAAGTATCTTTACTCTTGTGCTACTTTTTAGGTACTTTTACTTGAGCATTTCCATTGTATGCAACCTTATCCTTCTACTCCACTGCACTGATCTAAAGGATTTATTTTTTTCACAGTTTTGATTCCCTTCCTGTCCAGTGAAAATGACCAAATGTAGTGATTTTGAAGGTTTGTCATAAGTTGAAGGACAGAGCGTTCCTTCATCAGCTGGGTTTCAGATCCTCCTCCTTAAGATAAATAAACTCTTAAAAAAATCCCTATGGATTTGCTGGAAAAGACATCATCATAAAGCTGAAAACAGGCCTCTGTTTCTGAGCTCATGAGAAACTGAATATATACGTGTTTGCACCGGACAGATGATCTATAAAATATGATGGGTTGTTATAGATTAAACTACAGTTGTGGAGTTTTTCAAAAGTGTTCATCCTTAAACATGTACAACAGGAAAATGTAATAATATTCAACAAAACATTTTACTGCACAATGAACACTTTGATTTTTCATATATTAAATACAATTTGATGATAATACATACATATCTTTACTTAAGATTTATTAGTGATGTAGCATTTATGCATTGTTTCATTAGTTCTGTTGTTTAATTATTTCTTTTTTTCCTGTTTTTAGTGTGTTTCTCTGTCTATATTGGACCTTGAGTCAGGAATAAAGTTGAAATGAATTACCGAGAAATACTGAAAAAACAAAATTATTCAAAAGAGAATCCAGTTGAACATGTCAGTCTAGTGACACAAGCGTTTTTTTTTACTTTTATTTATCTTTTATCAGTAAATTAGCCCAATGTGCTGGAATATTTTCATATTTCTGAGAAGTCTGACATTGTGCTGATGAATATGTTTCAGAGCGAGATGGCCTCGTTGTCACAGTGAACATCCTGCAGCAGACTCTGCAGGAGCAGTGCAACCTCAGAGGTAATTCCAATTATATTTGAAGGAAAGATTGGAGTTGAGATAAATATGCAGATGCTCCTAAAATAAGGATTTGATGAACTACAGATTATTGTAAATCAAAACATCTGTGTTTTACTCAAATTATGAAGGAAAAAAATGTGAGGATTGTTGAGGTTTTTATCGTGAATATTTTGAGATGACTTGTACCATTTCATTGCACTGTACAATGTTACGTATTTTGCAATGACTATTCTATTCTATTCTATTCTATTCTATTCTATTCTATTCTATTCCAGTTGAGAATGAGAGACTGAAGAAGGATTTGTTGGACCAGAAACAGAAGGATGAGAGAAGAGCAGAGGTAAGGACCGACGTTTATTGTGACAGACCTGTTTGTCCACCAGGGGGTGTTGGACACACTGTGTCTGCTCCGGTGTGTGGTGTGACCTGTTTGTCGCTGTTAGGACGCAGAGGCCGAGGTTCAGCGGCTATTGAATGAGGTCAGAGCAGGAGCAGAGCGACACCAGAGGGAGCTGGAGTCTGTAGAACAGCAGTGGAGGAGACGGGTGGAGGACGCCCACAACCAGGCTGGAAGTCACAGTGAGAGCTCACACAGTTCAGAATAACCCAGTGGTTTCAACCTTTTTTGGCTTGTGACCCCATTTTAACATCACAAATTTCTGGTGACCCCAGACATTCAAAACTGAGACTTTGTTGTTGTTGTTTTTTTTAGCTAAAATTAATGTGTTTTTGATCCTGTAATATTTGTCTACACTATGCTTCAAATACAGGGGTTAATTTTAGAGGACATTTAGTCTATATAATGTATATTATTGTGGACGGAGGCAGAAAATCCAGGTGTAGATTACTGCACAAAGGGAGAATTTTATTTTCCTTGGTCAGGATATGTACAGTCAGTCCAGCTTGGATTTACAAGGCTGACAATTAATACTGAACAAACAAGAACTGAAACTATGAATTATGAAAGAGCTGCAGCATCTGAAACCGACCACAATGAACACTTGACAGATAAACAGAACCACAGTGCTTCAGTTTCACAACCACAGTTTGTCATGTCTTTTATGTATGTGATTGTCTCTGTCAACTCACCATATATTTTTATTGGTAAGTTTTTTGTTTGTTTTTTTTATCAATTGCTAGAAATTTCAGGCGACCCCATTTGAATTCCAGGCAACCCCACGTGGGATCCCAACCCCAAGGTTGGAAAACACTGGAATAACCCCAGGAAGACAATGTTTAAGTCTGGATTTGTTCAGTGTCACAGACCATTTTATTACCTCCGCCAGGACGTATTGTGATCGCTTTGCTTTGTATGTTTGCGTGCGTGCGTGCGTGCGTGCGTGTTTGTTTGTTTGCGTGTTTGATGTTTGCAAGATAACTCAAAAAGTTATGGACGGATTTTCATGAAATTTTCAGGAAATGGTGGGGGGTGGGGAAGATCTGTCTTGGCAGAGGTCTGCACTCTCCGAATGCTTTTCTTGTTTATCTGTTTGTTTTTACCTGCTGGACTGTCCAAAACACTCAAATCACCTTTACCTTCATGAAAAAACAAGCAAATGAATGAAACAAGTGCACATTATTGAAATACATTCAGATGTAAATGTCTTCTACAGGTTAATGTCATTTTTTAGTGTCACATCTGTTTGGATTCAGTTCATTTTCAACTCTCCTGGGTCAACTCTGGACATTTTCCTAAATCATCTTGACTCTGTGTAGAGCAAACATATCAAACAGCTTCTGTAACATTCAGATTTTTTATGTAATTGTAGTTTTTAATACTATTTATATATTTCCTGGTACTACATTTGTATTTTATCTTAATTAACGATAAAACACAACTTAAGGTTATGTTCTGTGTTAACTATGAAAGTCAAAACTGAGAAACAAAACAAAAATACAGATGGAAAACATCTGTATGTCTGTACCTTTAGTTAGAGTGTGTCAGTAAACCAAGGGGATTATAACACAACTGGTACTTATTTTACTTTAAGTCTTTTCTGTATCGATTAATAAACGCAATCCGTCTTTTCCAACTTTTCTTAAAGTTGTGTGCTTTAAGTCACAACACAAATTTTTTTTTTTCATATGTCATTTTGTCCACTCCAAAAATGTCTCACATTACATTAAACCGAATGTGTGTATGTAATGTTTTGCTTTGTATCTTCATTTAGATTCAATCCTTTTTGTATTTCTCTATATTTTTTGTTTAATGATTTATATTTCTCTCCTTGTTTCCTTTTTTAATGTGTGTTAATGTAACATAACCGTTTGGAAACAAAGGTGCACAATGAGTGATTGTACTTAATATTTGTTCAGAGTAATTATATAAATAGAAAATACCCTGTATGTGTAGCAGCAACAATAACAAAGAATCACCATCAAAGTACATTATTTGTCGAAAACTAGTGACTAGAGACACATATCCACTACAAATGTAAACACATTTAGAAGTTTTTTTGAACAAGAAACAAAGTATCAACTTCAATTTACAATTAAGGAACTTTGACATCAATTAAAAAAACTAAATCTTGGTAACTGTGAAGACTGTGTTCTTGTGCATTTTAGATTATCTGCATTATATTGTGTAGATTTTATGTTCAACGTCTGGTGCTACTTTCCACTTTCACTTCATTTCTTTCTCTTTGTCAAATAATGAGTCAAGACCGTTTAGTAAAACCCTAGATCAGTGACGCAGCATCACCTCCTAGCAGGGGAATGACGGGTTTATCATTGTTTTCTGTGCTGATACAGTGGAAGCTAAAGAAACCAAAGTGAAGAAGCTGTTGGAGGAAAAGGAAGCAGATCTAGAGGAGATGAGGAAGAGGCTGAAGGAGCAGGAGAGGGAGAGGCAGAGTGAACTTCTGAAGTTACAGATGGAGGTCAGCATAAAGCAAGTGTGAAGATACTGCCGCTCAGATACTTGGTCATTTCTTAATTTTTATTTTTATTTTTTTTATGTTTTTCTCTGTGTTTCATCAGTTTGGTGCAAAGTTGGCCCGTGTTCAGAGTTCAGCTCAGTGGAATCTGCAGCAACAACAACAACAACAACAACACGGCGCTAACGTTCTACCACAGAGCGTCTTTAAGAGGGTGAGTAGAACATGTCCTGGTGTCAGTGTCTGCTTCAGGTGGTTAAGATAAGATAAGGTAAGATAAGAGAAGAGAAGAGAGGATAAGAAAAGATAAGACACAATAAGATAAGATAAGAGAGGATAAGATAAGAAAGGATAAGATAAGGTAAGATAAAATAAAATAAATTAAGATAAGAGAGGATAACATAAAAGAAGATAAGATAAGGTAAGAGAGGGTAAGGCAAGGTAGGATAAGGTAAGATAAGATAAGAGTGGATAAGATATGATATAAGGTAAGAAAGGATGAGATAAAACAAGACATGATAAGAGAGGATAAGATAAGGTAAGATAATATGAGATTAGATAAAGTAAGGTAAGATACGATAAATTAAGATAAGGTAAGAGAGGATAAGGTAAGATAGGATAAGATAAGAGAGGATAAGATAAGGTAAGAGATGATAAGGTAAGATTAGATAAGCTAAGGTAAGATAAGATACAATAAGATAAGGTATGGTAAGGTAAGATATGATATGATAAATTAAGATAAGGTAAGATAGGATAAGATAAGAGAGGATAAGATCAGGTAATAGAGGATAAGGTAAGATAGGATAAGATAAGAGAGGATAAGATAAGGTAAGAGAGAATAAGGTAAGATACGTTAAGATAGGATGAGGTAAGATACGATAAGATCAGATAAGGTAAGATACGATAAATTAAGATAAGGTAAGAGAGGATAAGGTAAGGTAGGATAAGATAAGATAAGGTAAGAGAGGATAAGGTAAGATAAGATAAAATAAGATAAGACTTTATTTATCCCACTATGGGGAAATTTCACAGTTAACAGTAACAAAATACAACAAGCAAGCCCACAGAAAACAGGTAAATATAGACATATGTACACTAGATATATTTACAGTAGAGTTGCACATGCTGTGATATGGAGGGAGGGGGGTTGTTACTGGGAACTGTCATATCCTTCGCTCCACCACCTCCTTGATGGAGTCCAAATCTCCCCAGAGCGGCCGTTTATCAACAAACTAGAGCAGAGCAGCTCTGTGTGGGTTCCACTCCTACATACAGTACATACGTCAGCAGTCAGGAGCCAACGGCATTAGACCTGATGACATGTTTGATCCTGTTAGTCCTCCCCGTCTAAGTAACATCACATTAACACATCACTGGAAGGCACAGCAGCTGTTTACACTGATTTACATCCAATGGATTTAACCTTCACTGGAAAAAGACTGTGTCAGACGTCACAGCGGGAAATTCAGAAGACAGAGTCTGCAGGGGGATGATGGATAGTCGGAGGTCGTTCAATAAACCCAGTCGGCTAACGTCAAACAACACAACATTTATGTCATTTATCAAACACACGCTTCCATTCAGTCCAATAAGTAACATGTTTTAAAGTTAGCAGTTTCATTTAAATATAGATCACCGGACTCTGGAAAACTATTTTTCTGATAAATAAGGAATATTTCACCTTTTTACATTGAAGATCCCAACCATCATTGTGTTGCTCTCATAGTCACTTCAATTTAAGTTTCAGGTTTATTTGTCATGTGCATTCATGGCAAGGTTATTATCATTAACGAAAACTAACAAAATGACGAAAACTAGAATTGTAAAAACATTTTCGTTAACTGGAATAAATAAAAACTAGAATTAAAAGAAAAAAACAATAACTAACTGAAACTGTATTGTGTGCTTACAAAACTAACTAAAACGGATAAAAATTATGGATAAAATTCCCTTCATTTTCGTCTTTGTCAATGTCGGATTGTTATGAAATCGATTTATTTCCCTCAAGCAATTTTAGCTTGCGGCACCATATGATATTTAACGGTCCGTCAGTACAGTGTTTACCCCGTTACATGTACGTTTACAGTGTTTACCCCATTTACAGTGTTTACCCCGTTACATGTACGTTTACAGTGTTTACCCCATTTACAGTGTTTACCCCGTTACATGTACGTTTACAGTGTTTACCCCATTTACAGTGTTTACCCCGTTACATGTACGTTTACAGTGTTTACCCCGTTACATGTACGTTTATAGTGTTTACCCCGTTACATGTACGTTTACAGTGTTTACCCTGTTACATGTACGTTTATAGTGTTTACCCCGTTACATGTACGTTTACAGTGTTTACCCTGTTACATGTACGTGTACGGTGTTTACCCTGTTACATGTACGTTTATAGTGTTTACCCCGTTACATGTACGTTTACAGTGTTTACCCTGTTACATGTACGGTGTTTACCCTGTTACATGTACGTTTATAGTGTTTACCCCGTTACATGTACGTTTACAGTGTTTACCCTGTTACATGTACGGTGTTTACCCTGTTACATGTACGTGTGCGGTGCTTACCCCATTTACAGTGTTTACCCCGTTACATGTACGTTTACAGTGTTTACCCCGTTACATGTAAGTTTACAGTGTTTACCCCGTTTACAGTGTTTACAGTGTTTACCCCGTTACATGTACGTTTACAGTGTTTACCCCGTTACATGTACGTCTACAGTGTTTACACCGTTACATGTACGTTTATAGTGTTTACCCTGTTACATGTACGTTTACAGTGTTTACCCCGTTACATATACGTTTACAGTGTTTACCCCGTTTACAGTGTTTACCCCGTTACATGTACGTTTACAGTATTTACCCCGTTTACAGTGTTTACCCCGTTACATGTAAGTGTACAGTGTTTACCCCGTTTACAGTGTTTACAGTGTTTACCCCCTTACATGTACGTGTACAGTGTTTACCCCGTTTACAGTGTTTACAGTGTTTACCCCGTTACATGTACGTTCACAGTGTTTACCCCATTCACAGTGTTTACCCCGTTCACAGTGTTTACCCCGTTTACAGTGTTTACCCTGTTCACAGTGTTTACCCCATTTACAGTGTTTACCTCGTTACATGTATGTTTACAGTGTTTACCCCGTTACATGTATGTTTACAGTGTTTACCCCGTTTACAGTGTTTACCCCGTTACATGCACGTTCACATTATTTACCCCGTTTACAGTGTTTACCCCGTTACATGTACGTTTACAGTGTTTACCCCGTTTACAGTGTTTACCCCGTTACATGTACGTTTACAGTGTTTACCCCGTTACATTTGCATTTGTACTGTTTACACTGTTGCACACTGTATGTGTTTACATTGTTTACACTGTTATTACACTGCTATTTTTATATTTTTAAATTCTTACCCTTTCATACAGTATACCTCTAATACAGGGATTAAAGTTCTCCGTCACCACGACGGATTTCCATCAAATGGAAAAATTGAGGGGAAAAAAGTCATATTGAAGTAACTTCCCCACGTGTTTCGTGGAGTCCAGTCGGCACCGCGATCCTGTCCTGGGTCTGCTGTCCTGGGTCTGCTGTCCTGGGTCTGCTGTCCTGGGTCTGCTGTCCTGGGTCTGCTGTCCTGAATCTGCAGCGCTCCGGTCTGCAGGTGTTGAACACAGGCACAGGGGGCTGATAGGTTTAACAGTGATGATAATAAGATGACTTCTTTATTTTTATGTCGGGAGGACAGATTGATGACTATTTCTCTTTGGAAGGAAACGCTGCTCATTCTGTGCCTCAGAAACACATGGACAAGTTCAGCTTTACCGAAGTTCAGCCTCCAGACTAACTTTAGTTTAGTGCTAACAAGTAGCTTTCATTATGAAAGAACCACAGCGAAAAGGGAAGAAGACACAACTGATCTACATGGACCTTCATGTTTGGGTTCAGAGCTTATTTCCTCTTGCCGGTATATGACTAGTGTGTGTGTTTGTGTGTATGTGCCCTTCCCGTGCGTGCGGCTGTGCGCGCCGCGGCCTTACGCGGTTACGCACCCGACTGCATAAGTGCTTTATTTTGACCTGTTGAGCCTCTTATTTCTATCTGTGTGGTACAGTACAAAGATAAAATTGAATGAATGAGTAACACCCTTGGTATTTGCAGTGCCAAAAAGCAGAAAAAATAAAAGATTAGTTGGTTAGGGTTACATTTACACAGACATTTTCCCCAAAATTCATGTGCTGTTGGAGTTATGTTTTAGGAGTTCCTAAATTGTTAAATAAAAAGTTTTTCACTCATTTTTTGCTGTCAGGTTTTCTTCTAGTTATTATTTTCACTTGCTTCAAAGGTTTTCATACCCTTTAAAATTAACCACAGAGCACCAAAATTGACCTGAAGCTCTAAAAATTTTCTGGGGAGGACCCCCAGACCCCCCACCAATACCACTCATGACATTTTTTCTATCCATGTTACTAATCTTCTACACCTGTACACTCTCCCATTCAGTGTGTTTTACAGTATTGCCAAATTTGACTATATAAACTTGTACACTATAGTAGTATTGCACTGCATCATTTTTAATAGTGGCCAATGATTTTGACCAGAAGAAAATTTTCAGTCAGAGGAAAAATTTTTGCTTTAATCCCTGCTCTGATATGCACATGTTTCGACTGCACACTACTTTATATCTTATACTTTCTATTATATGTCTGTATGTCATTGTGTTGTTATACAGATGTCAGTTCACTGGTGCTGGTAGAGACCACCTGCAATTTTATTGCACAACTAGTGTAATGACAATAAAGTCTGTTCTATTCTATTCTATTCTATTCTATTCTATTCTATTCTATTCTATACTAAATACCTTTACCAGGGTATCTGTGGATCATGAAAAAGTTTTAAGTTTGTCCCAAATTAAGGCCTCAATTCTTAAAATTGATCGTTAATCTTTAAATCTGACACAATAAATGGTATTTCTATGTTTTCTTTGTCAGTCTTTGTATAGAATCAGCTAACAGAGATGGGAAGGAGTGGAGCCTCCAACAGTCACCCATTAAAATATAAAAGTAATAATGATGTATTAGATTTCTAGTGTGCTTTTCAAGGCAGCCAAAGTGGTTTTACATTATTGATCCATTACTCATTCACTCTCACATTCACACTCTAAACATTTTATAACCATGTAAACCAGGGGTCTCAAACTCATTTTCTTTCAGGGGCCACATTCAGCCCGATTTGATCTCCAGTGGACCAGACCGGTAAAATAATAACATAATAAACTATAATTACTGACAACTCCAAATTTCTGTCTTTGTTTTAGTGCAAAAAAACCCCATTAAATTATGAAAGTACTTACTTTTAGAAACTATCCAAACAAAAAAAAAAAAATGTAAATAACCTGAAAAAACTGAAATTTCTTAAGAAAATAAGTGCAATTTTAACAATATTCTGCCTCAACTTATCATTTCTACATCTGCATTCTGGATCGGATCTACAAAGACACTAAACACTTAGTAACAGGCAGAAAATAGTTAAAATTGTGCTTAATTTTCTTTAGACATTTCAGGTTGTTCATATTTGTTCAGGTTATTTGCATTTTATTGTTACAGGATAGTTTGTAAATGTAAATATTTTCATAATTTAATGTTATTTTTTGCACTAAAACAAGACAAAAATTTGAAGTTGTCATTATTTATAGGCATAATGTAATATAATTTTTTTTCACATCAAACCAAGAAGAAAATATGGAGTCATTGTTTTTTGTAGGTTATTATGCTGTTATTATCCTCGAGATCATATTGGTCTGTTTGTGGAACATGAAATAAAATGAATTCGACAGCCTTGACTGTGGAATTTTTGCACTTTAAAAATTCATCTCATGGGCCGGATTGGAACCTTTGGCGGGCCACATGTTTGAGACCCCTGATGTAAACCCTTAATCTGTTTCTCTCTGGTTGGAATAAACCTACTTGTTTATGTGCTTTCGGAGATGTTACATGAGGCATTTTCTCTCTGACTGGACTCTTCTCATTATCAGTGGAAAGTCAGAGTCCATAATTAATGAGGGTTGATGGGTTCTAAGGGGATCAGCGTCTGATCCAGGTGAAGGTCAGCTGCTGTGTTCTGTCCACGCTTTTGCCTGTTGTCTTTGTGCTTCCTCCGTCTAACGTGCGTTCGTGTGGATTAACTCCCCAGAAGCTCCAGTTCTTCCAGGAGGAGAAGAACAAGGAGATTGTGGCTCTGCGTCAGCGAATCAAAGAGCTGGAAGAGAGTCAGCGTGGAGCGGGTGGAGCTAGTGGAGGCGGCGGCAGCGGCGGTGTCCCGAAGAAGAGGAAGATGTAGACCAGCGATGTCAAACTCATTTTCTGTCAGGTTCCACATTCAACCTAATTTGATCTCAAATGGATCAGACCAGTAAAATAATAACAGAATCGATAAATAATGACAACTCCAATTTTTAACTCTTTGTTTTAGTATAAAGAATAATAACATTCAATAAATTATGAAAATATTTACATTTACAAACTATCCAAGCCAAAAATATGTGAATAAACTGAAAAAATCTAATCTCGTAGGAAAAATAAGCGCAGTTTTAACTATTTTGCGTCAACTTATCATTTATACATGTGCATTACAAATCAGATCTACAAAGCCATAAAACATTTAGAAATAGGCAGAATATTGTTAAAATTACACTTAATTTTCTTTACACAGTTCAGGTTCATATTTTTCAGGTTATTTTCATTTTATTGTTTAAAGATAATTTGTTAATGTAAATATTTTCATAATTTTTTTCCACTGAAACAAAGACAAAAATTTGGAGTTGTCATTATTTACAGGCATAATGTAAAGTTATTTTTTCACATGAACCCATAAAAACCCAAACAGCCGCTGATGACCAAAACCATCTACTGATCTAAAATGTATTATTATTATTATTATTATTATTATTATTATTGTTGTTATTGTTATTATTATTATTATTGTTATTATTATTATTGTCTTCTGGAGCTTTAGTGCAGCTTGTTCTGATTGTGAAGCTTCTACTGTTTGGTTTTTATTCGTGGAACTCCTGCAAAAAACGATTTAAAACATAAAACCCCAAACGTCCACCACTAATGTAAAATATTAAATACCTGTTGATCCATTAATTCTATCAATACATGTCAATAACTGGTGTAAAATATAGTTTATCATCTTTTCATGGTCATCAGATATGACCCATTTGGATGTTCAAAGGCTCTGTAGTTACCGTGGAAACACTGTCATCCTCTACAACATTGATTCCCCAGTAAAACCCATGGAGTTGGATCAATGACAGCGGATGGACACACTGGGTTTATGTTCAGTTAATGAGAGATAATACTCAAAAAGCCTTTTCTTCAGGGTTTTTTTTTTTCTGTTTTGATTCAATAATCTTTGACTTTACTCTGAGCTTTTATGAACATCTACATGATCCGTCAGTTAAACAGGAAAAGAGATGATTTTCTTTAGAAAAAATACAAAATTCAGAGGATAATTTTATAATAAATGGTGATAAATCACTTAGGAAAAATTAAATAGAGAGAAAAATGTATTCGGGAACTGACACAGAAGTCACAGTGGGTCCTTAAGGGTTAAAATTAGCTTCATCATTTGTATTTTCTGTATTATGGACAGTGACTGAATAAACATAAACCTGAAATATTAAAGTAAACCTGTAAACGGAGAAATTTGGCAGAAAAAGTCACTTTTTCTTCAGTTTTCTCTGTTTCTGATACAATAAACCTCAACTTTAATCTGAGCTTTAATAAATATCTACTTGATCAATAAATTAAATATCGGAACATATCTGATGTTCACAGAAAAAACACAGAATACAGAGGATTAAAAATAGATGATTTTCTTTAGAAAAAATGCAAAATTCAGAGGATAATTTTATATAAATGGTGATAAACCACTTAGGAAAGATTAAATAGAGAGAAAAATGTATTTGGGAACTGACACAAAAGTCACAGTGGGTCCTTATGGGTTAAAATTAGCTTCATTGTTTGTATTTTCTATATTATAAATGATGACTGAATAAACATAAACCTGAAATATTAAAGTAAACGTGTAAACAGAGAGATTTGGCAGAAAAAGTCACTTTTTCTTCAGTTTTCTCCGTTTCTGATATAATAACCCTCAACTTTAATCTGAGCTTTAATGAACATCTGCACCACAGGTGTCAAACATGTGGCCCGGGGGCCAGAACCGGCCTGCCAAAGGTTCCAATCCGGCCCTTGGGGTGAATTTACAAAAATTCCACAGATTCATTTTAGTTCAGGTTCCACATACAGACCAATATAATCTCCAGAAAAATATCCTACAAAAAAAATGACTATATTTTCTTCTCGGTTTGATGTGAAAAAAAATTTACATTTTGTCTATAAATAATGACAACTTCAAATTTTTGTCTTTGTTTTAGTGCAAAAAATAACATTAAATTATGAAAATATTTACATTTACAAACTATCCTGTAACAATAAATATGAATAACCTGAACAAATATGAACAACCTGAAATGTCTTAAGAAAATTAAGCACAATTTTAACAATTTTCTGCCTGTTACTAAATGTTTAATGTCTTTGTAGATCTGATCCATAATGCACATGTAGAAATGATAAGTTGAGGCAGAATATTGTTAAAATTGCACTTATTTTTCTTAAGAAATTACAGTTTTTTCAGGTTATTCAAATCTTTTTTGTTTGGATACTTTATAAACATGAGTATTTTCATAATTTAATGGGAGTTTTTTGCACTAAAAAAAGACAAAAATTTGGAGTTGTCATTATTTATAGGTTACCGTGCTATTATTGTACTGGCCCGGCCCACTGGAGATGAAATCTGGCTGAATGTGACCCCTGAAAGAAAATGAGTTTGACACCCCCGATCCATCTACATGATCAGTGAATTAAATACAGGAAAATACCTGTTGTTCACTAAAAAAACAGAATACAGAGGATGATATCCTAATAAATTGTGATAAATCACTTGAGAAAACTTAAACATAGAGAAAAAACAAACTGCCATAAAAGTAACACTGGATCTTCATGGGTTAAGTCATTATTTTTAGGTTATTATGTTACTTTACTGTACGTCATATTGGTCTGTATGTGGAACCTGAACTAAAACCAGTTCAACACCATTAACTGTTAATGTCTTCAGTGTAATTTTTGCACTTTGTAAATTCATCCCTTTGGGCCGTTTTAGAACCTTCAGAGGGCCAGTTTTAGTCCACCGGCCACATGTTTGACACCCTAATGCAGACGGTGCAGGTGGGCCGGTGGGCTGTGCAGGTTCATAGGTGTCACTTAAAGCCAATTGTGAGGGTCGTTGTCTGACTTCAGGGCTAATTGGTTTAACTATTGTACCGTTCTCTGTCGTACAGGACTGGACTGGCTGCTGTGGTGTCTCTGCAGGTGACCGGTGTGCTGAACAGAAGGCACATTTAGTTTACACACCAGCCGCAGTCCTGTCTAAGGCTGTAATCCAATCAGACGGCGGCGTGGAGGGAGGGGCCGGCGCTGGGAGGCCAATCCCATTCAGGGAATTAAACCCGTTTATCTCCACTCATTCAAATAGTTGGAATTACACTCAGTCATTGAAATCAAAGCCACGTTCTACAAAACGACCTTTAATTAGTTCCCGAGGATTATCGAAAGGTAAAAATAGTCGATCCACGCTGAAATTTGACTTGATTTTCAGGAGTTAGATCTGCTTTTCTCAGAAACAGAAAACCTTTACTGTTAAACCAAGATTTTTAGACAGGAAACAGCACTGATAAACTATATGGACAAAAGTATGTGGACACGTTGAATTCAGGTGTTTCTTTTCTAACAGGGGTCTGGGATACAAAACAATAATGACTAATGTTATAATATAGTTTTATATTATGGGATAAATATCATTGCATTGGTTAGTTTGGGTTAAATTGTTATCTTTGCTTCTAAAATGCCTCAGAGATAGTTTGGACTGAATTTCTCTCAACACTGACTTTGTTTTTTGTTTGTTTTTTATCCATGACTATGATTTTAAATGTTCTACCTCTAAATTTCTAAAATATTTTTCATGCTCTGACTGTAAATAATAATTTTCTACCACAACTAACCATCTACTTTCTTCACATCTCCCATTAAACTTTAAGGAAATATTGATGTTTTTATCTCTTATCTTACAGCTGTAGACATGATGTGTCCCAATATTTATGTCCATATAGTTTATCAACATCAGTATTTCCTTAAAGATTAATGGTAGATTTTTCTTCCTCAGTGAGATGTGAAGAAACCTCTACCTCTAAATTTCTAAAATATTTTTCATGCTGTGACTGTAAAATAATAATTTTCTACCACAACTAACCATCTACTTTCTTCACATCTCACTGAGGAAGAAAAATCTAACATTAATCTTTAAGGAAATACTGATGTTGATAAACTATATGGACATAAATATTGGGACACATCATGTCTACAGCTGTAAGATAAGAGATAAAAACATCAATATTTCCTTAAAGTTTAATGGGAGATGTGAAGAAAGTAGATGGTTAGTTGTGGTAGAAAATTATTATTTACAGTCAGAGCAGGAAAAATATTTTAGAAATTTAGAGGTAGAACATTTAAAATCATAGTCATGGATAAAAAACAAACAAAAAACAAAGTCAATGTTGAGAGAAATTCAGTCCAAACTATCTCTGAGGCATTTTGGAAACAAAGATAACAATTTAACCCAAACTAACCAATGCAATGATATTTATCCCATAATATAAAACTATATTATAACATTAGTCATTATTGTTTGGATTCAATGTGGTTTGATTTAAAATAGTTATATTTGCTTCCAAAATGCTGCAGAGATCGTATTAATTTTATTTCACTCGACATTTTATTTTCTTACCCGTGACTATGATTTTGAATGTTCTACCTCTAAATTTCTACAAAATTTTTCAACCTCTGACTGTAAAATTATAATTTTCTACCACAACTAACCATCTACTTTCATCACATCTCACTGAAGAAGAAAAATCTAACATTAAACTTTAAGGAAATATTGATGTTTATAAACTATATGGACAAAAATATTGGGACACATCATGTCTACAGCTGTAGGATAAGAGATAAAAAAATCAATATTTCCTTAAAGTTTAATGTTAGATTTGTCTTCCTCAGTTAGATGGTTAGTTGTGGTAGAAAATTATTATTTCCAGTCAGAGCACGAAAAATATTTTAGAAATATAGAAGAACATTTAAAACCATTGTCATGGATGGAAAAGAAACACCTGGATTCAACGTGGATTGATGTAAATTGTTATATTTGCTTCCAAAATATCTCAGAGATCATTTTTATTTAATTTCACTCGACATTTTTTTTTCTTATCCATGACTATGATTTTAAATGTTCTTCCTCTAAATTTCTAGAATATTTTTCCTGCTCTGACTGTAAATAATAATTTTTGACCACAACTAACCATCTACTTTCTTCACATCTCACTGAAGAAGAAAAATCTAACATAAAACTTTAAGGAAATATTGATGTTTTTATCTTAAATCCTCATGAACAGGACATCTTACAGCTGTAGACATGATGTGTCCCAATATTTTTGTCCATATAGTTTATAAATGCCAATCGTTCCGTAAACTTTAATGGTAGATTTTTCTTTCTCAGTGAGATGTGATGAAAGTAGATGGTTAGTTGTGGTCGAAAATTGTTATTTACAGTCAGAGCAGGAAAAATATTTTAGAAAGTTAGAGGAAGAACATTTAAAATCATAGTCATGGATAAGAAACAAAATAAAAAAGAAAATCAATGTTGAATGAAAACCATCTCTTAGGCATTTTGGAAACAAAGATAACAATTTAACCCAAACTAACCAATGCAATGATATTTATCCCATAATATAAAACTATATTATAACATTAGTCATTATTATTTTGTATCCCAGACCCCTGTTAGAAAAGAAACACGTGAATTCAACGTGTCCACATACTTTTGTCCTCATCATGTACACTGAATCTCTCTCAGTCACAGTTTCCATGTGTCTTGTCGTGTTCTCCGCCTCCGTCACTTTTCTTTTTGCAGCTTCGTGTCTGTCCAGGAACAGAAATACATCAGCTCAGCTCGGTTTAATCTGCCTCTGGATCACATTCAGCTCCGTTGAATAACTTGGTTAATTACTGAATTGGTCCTTTCTGCTCTGACATGTCTCTTTCGTGTGGATGTTTAAACTCCTCTGTAGATGTTACATTTGGGTTGTAACAGTGTCGCGAATAAGAATTGTTTCGGTTAAACATTAAAACAGCTTCGTCGCGGTTAAGAAGTTCAGTTCCACACAGTCTTGTTTTCCTCCAGGTTCTTCCACTTTCTTCTCCTTTAACATTTGTTCATATTTAACGTCACCTCATGTCACATCGCTTTGTGCATTTTTCCACAGCATATGTCCTGTTCATACTTATTATTATTGATTATTATTGATATATTGAGGAATAGAGAGAGGAGATGTTAGTGGATTAATGTAATGATTTTTCTTTTTTAATTCACGAACACAGCTTCGTGTTTAAATATACATGTTAAAATATACAGTCCAGTATAAAAGTCCAATTCCAACATTGTGTTTGTTGGTTTAGTAAAGTTCTAATATCCACATATATGCATTTGTCTCTGTATTTGGGCAAGGCAGCTTTATTTATAAAGCACATTTCATGTACAAGACAATTCAAAGTGCTTTACATAAAATATAAGAAGCATTACTGCAGGGAAACAATAAAAATATAGGCATGAGAAAAAACAAACAAACTTTAAGCTTGAAAGAAACTGTGCAGATCTGATCTGATGAATAAAAACTATTCAACAGCTGAGCTGCAGCTCAGAACAAAAGGGAAAGGGAAAAAATCGCTTCTATAAACCAAAGTGATCGTATTTAGTGTGACCTCCCTTTAGCTTTTAACATGTCTTTAACCTTTTTATTGGAGTATTGAAGTTTTATACCAGTAATATACTGAAGAAAAATAAACAAAATGAGCCACAAATTACAAAAAGTAGTAACCACGAAGCAAAAATGAACAAAATAATCAACACAATGAACACGATAATCATTATTATGAACAAAATAACCAACAAAATGAACAAAATAGTCATCATAATGAACAAAAATGAACAAAATAATCAACAAAATGAACAAAGTAATCAACACAAAGACCAAAAATAAACAAAATCAACAAAATCAACAAAAATGAACAAAATAACCTAAATAATGAACACAATGAACAAAATAATCATTATTATGAACAAAATAACAAAATGAACAAAATAATCAACACAATGAACAAAAATAAACAAAATACAGTCTACTCTCGTTAAACCGCCCGCCGTTATACCGCCATTTCCGCCTATCGCCATCCGCCAGCCCAGTTCCATGCACAAACAACACTTATACCATTGATTTCCCGACCGTTATACCACCAGCGTGATTGCCATCGAGTACACATAAATTTTAACAATGCACTGAAACAAACGCGCCACACACTGATCGCGACAAGCTACGAGTAGGTCTACGGAACGGCCACCGTTCATTTATCGCAGAACACTCAGTAGGTCAGGATGTCGGGAAGAGGACGTGGGATTAAGCCAAAGCCTCAAGATGATGGGGTGTCATTTCCCGACACGGTATAATAATGCTTAAAATGTTTCCCCACTTTAAATGATCCCTTACAACATAACAGAATCAAGATTTATTTAGAAACGCAATTAGAACGGGTTAACGGAGGCAGCATAGACATCATATAGTAAAGACATGCACATTATGGACGCAACCCGTTGTAACGCCATTTTCGCTATACCGCCAATTTGGCCGTGAACGGAAGTTGGCGGTATAACGAGAGTAGACTGTAATTAACAAAATGAACAAAATAATCAACACAATGACCAAAAATAAACATATAATGAACAACAATGAACAAAATACTCAACAAAATTAACAAAATAATAAACACAATGACCAAAAATAAACAAATAATCAAGAAAATGAACAAAATAATCAAGAAAATGAACAAAATAATCAACTCAATGAAAACACTATTAAAACACAGAACAGCAATTTGTACAATATGCACAATAAGTCACCACTTACACAATAAAAAATTGATTAAAAAAAAAATATATATATATATATATATATACACACACATATATATATGTATACATACATACATATATATATATATATATATATATGTCACCACTTACACAATAAAAAAATTGATAAAAATAAGATAAAATATGCAACAGCATATTAGGGACACATAAGAAAATAAAAACGCCTGTCACTACAAGAATAAAGTCATAATATTTCGAGAATAAAGTCGTAGTTTTAAAAAACTCATTATTTAACGAGAATAAAGTTGCAATATTTCGAGAATACAACAATAATATAATACAATACAATTTCAGTTATTGTTTTTTCTTTTAATTATAGTTTTGATTTATTTTAGAAAATGCTTTTTCAGTGGTAGTTTTCATCATTTCGTCAGTTTTCGTTAAGGATAATAACCTTGACCTGAACGCCGTCGTCCTGCTGCAGTCGTCCACCTCTTGTGTCTAATCTCTTTATCTGTGCTGCTCAGCCACTGTCGAAGGCGGACACAGGGTTAATCTCTTGGGGAACATTAGGTAATAGGGTTGCATAACATTTCATCTTCACATGCAGCTCACAGATCAGCCGTCAGCTGCTCAACGCCACCACTCCACCTGCACAGGTACATGGATCATCCTGCAAAAAAACCTGCAAACAAACCACCACGAACACTCCCATTTCATGCATCCTCCTCGGACTGTAGGGTCCGTTTAGTGTTTCTGGCCTAATTTCCTCCTTCCTGGCCTGCGGTTAGCGGTTTGAAGGGATTGGGACAAACCTAAATTAAAACAGGATTAGAGTTCATGACACCACCTGAATCCTGCTCCTCTCATTGAGGAGGGTGGGGGGTGAGTGGGTGGGGCTGGGGAAGTCCCTCTGTGGTTCACTTCAGTCTTCATCCTGCACCGTGACGGTACAGCTGTGCTTCTGCTGGATTCCAGTCTCTGACAATGAAATGGAAGTTTTTGGCAAAATGTTATCGACGGAAATCCACGTCTGCGCATCCTGCTGGTCTGGATCCACAGCAGGGGAATCTGAGGCTGTGATTTGATGCAGAACATTCAGGAAATTTGGTAAGAAAATGATGGTTTATTGGTTTTTGGAGCTTGTTGGAGGTTGTTCTGATTGTGAAGCTTCTACTGTTTGGTTTTTATTTGGTTTTTCAGATCTACAAAGGCACAAAACATTTAGAAACAGGCAGAATATTGTTAAAATTACACTCAATTTTCTTTACACAGTTCAGGTTAATATTTTTCAGGTTATTTTCATTTTATTGTTAAAAGATAGTTTGTTGATGTAAATATTTTAATTTAATGCTATTTTTTGCACTAAAACAAAGACAAAAATTTGGAGTTGTCATTATTTATAGGTATGATGTGATATTATTTTTTCACATTAACCTATAAAAACCCAAGCAGCCACCGACGACCAAAACCATCTACTGATCTAAAATGTATTATTATCATTATTATTATTATTATTATTATTATTATTATTGTTTTTTGGAGCTTTAGTGCAGCTTGTTCTGATTGTGAAGCTTCTACTGTTTGGTTTTTATTTGTGGAACTCCTGCAGAAACAGATTTAAAACAGAAAACCCCAAACATCCACCGCTGATGTAAAATATTAAATACCTGTTGATCCATTAATTCTATCAATACATGGAAATAGTTGGTGTAAAATGCAGTTCTTCATCTTTTCATGGTCATCAGATATGACCCATTTGGATGTTCAGAGGCTCCCTAGTTACCATGGAAACACTGTCATCTTCTACAACATTGATTCACCAGTAAAACCCATGGAGTTGGATCAATGACAGTGAATGGACACACTTGTTTTGATGTTCATTCAATGATATCTTTGCTGAAAAAGTCAGTTTTTCTTCTGTAATAAATAAAATGGAGAAAATATGCAAGAAAATGAAAAAAAACAGCCAAAATTATTAATAAAATTAACAAAATGAATTTTTAAAAAATGACAAAATAAGCCACAAACTGAACAAAAATGTAAGAAAAACATAATAAACCCATGGAGTTGGATCAATGACAGTGGATGGACACACTGGGTTTACACTACTGTCCTGCACAGGGACACCAGAGGGTTAATGAAGCAAAGAAACATTGCATGTGCGTGCGTGTGTGTCTTGGATTCACACTAAATCTGTACAGAGCTGACTGCTGCAGTTTGTCACACTTCTGTATTTTTGGTCAATGAACAGATTAGTGAAAACGACAAGTTGATAGGACCAATATTTTGGGAGATATTGGTAATTTTGGAAAACAATAGCCTTACAATCACGCTGCTATGGCCATAACACTTTGGCGGTGACTGCTGGACGAATGCGGTACAGCATGCATGAATACACAACAGCAGAAAAACTAGCACATCTAGAACCTGTGGATCCACACGAGTCAATGCACTAGTTTGTATTTATTATTTAATACAATGTCTAAATGTCAAACTGTTTGTTTTGATTTTTTTTTTTTTTTTTTAATTTCATCAACTTCAACAAAAATATAACTGTTATATTTTTTAACCCTTAAATGCTGTGTTTGTAATGTAAACAAACCAGGGTATTTGATGCAAAAATTGACTTTTTTTGTCCCTAATGTATTACATTAAAATTGGATTACTTATTTTATTTTTTCATCCTGGCATATATCAGTGATTAACAGCTAAAATATGTGTATTTTGTACTCACTTGGTAAAAGGGTGTTAGTGTAGGAACTTTACATAGTTTACAATGTGTTGATTTTAGTGGATGGGTCAGAATGTTAAAAATCATGCAAAAAAGGAACAATTTTTGAATCCTAATATGACCTTTTATAACAAGAAGTGCAAAGTGTGCATAATATGCACAGCCTGATACTGTAAGTTTAAATAAGTGTTTACTTCTTGCCACTCCTTTTCAGATATGTAAATTATACTAAAATTGTTTTTATAATTTCTTTTGTATAATAGAATAACTTTATTTATATAACTTTATTAAGTACAAAGTGTGCATAATATGCTCACCTGGATACCAGAAGGTTAAAGAAAGAAGAAAGAATTAGACTAAATATTAGGGCTATCAAAATGAATCCATCATCATGATTAATCTGATTAAAAATGTTAACTCCATGAACCCATCTGCAGACTGACTCTGAACGTCACTGCCAATGCATTTGGGTCAGTTTGTCCAGTAGAGGTAGCATTAACGCACATGAACAAATGGTCAGCTGATCCGTCAGTGACAGGCAGCAGAACCAACCCATAAAGATGGAAAACACTAAACAGCACGATGGTCCTCTGGATGGAAATATGAGGACAAAAAAACAAGACGGAACAGCAGACCAACAAAAAGTATCAGACACACTCTGCAGGAAGGAGTTTTCTTTTCACCAAAGCACTTCCAGCTTCAAATACAACATTAACGCGAAGCATACGTTAGTTGGGGATTCTGCTAACACTGGAGCTAATGTGTCGTCCAGCTTGAACAAACATGTTTAGTGCAGAAATATTTCCTTCTCTCTTGAGTCTGTTTGCACATGCAAAATGAAATGTGAATAATATAGATTAAAAATGAATGATATTTAATGGTGATTCACCTCCTAAGACCCAGGAAATGTCAGCAAAGTACAAGCGTTTTTGTTTTTCATTACCTCCGCCAAGGAGGTTAGGTTTTTGCTGGCGTTGGTTTGTTTGTCTGTCTGTGTGTGTGCGAGATAACTCAAAAAGTTATGGATGGATTTAGATGAAAATTTCAGGAAATGTTGATACTGGCACAAGGAACAAATGATTAAATTTTGGTGGTGATGGGGGGGGGGGGCAGTGATCTGCCTTGGCAGAGGTCTATGGTGTCCAAGTGCTTTTCTAG
This sequence comes from Sphaeramia orbicularis, assembly GCF_902148855.1. NCBI lineage: Eukaryota > Metazoa > Chordata > Actinopteri > Kurtiformes > Apogonidae > Sphaeramia > Sphaeramia orbicularis. The sequence continues at coordinate 3,218,883 of NC_043968.1, read as the reverse complement.
TTAAATAAGCGCATATATTGGAAACATCATGATGCAACAGTTTTTTCAGATGCAGTTTTTAAAATTTTTATGGAATGTCCTTTGTGGTGGACAGTTTTTTTTGTTTTTTTTTTTGTATAAAGTTGTGAAACTCTTGTCCACAAATGTGGACAGTGGGTCTTAGGATGTTAATTGAAATTACTCCACAGCAACCCTGTGATTAATTGGATTAAAAAACTTAATCGTTTGACAGCACTAAGAAGAAAAGCACTCGGACAGCGCAGACCTCCGCCACAGCACATCAGTCGCCCCCGGCCCCCCAGTCACCACCAAAACTGAATCATTTGTTCCTTGTGCCAGTATCAACATTTCCTGAAAATTTCATCTAAATCTGTCCATAACTTTTTCAGTTACCTTGCTAACAGACAAACAGACAGACAAACAAACAAACAAACCCCGATGAAAACATATTCTCCGCCGTTCCTTGGTGTAGGTAAAACATATGTATGTGCACATGGACTGTTGGTTTAGTGGATGTCCCAGACCCTGAGTCTGAAGGTCAGTGTGTGTCCATCTGCTGCAGAAATGCCATCCTCCGGCCAGTACCAGGTGACAGGCCCCGCCCTCCACCACAGTCTCTACAGCCTGACGGACAGCTCCACCGCCGACCCCGAGGATGAGGAGCCCCAAGCCCCGGCACGCCTCACCCCCCTGCAGAGGCTCACCGCCGACATGTGCAAGGACCAGAAGACCATCAAGGAACTGATCATCGGCCGCAGGGTGGGCTTCTACAAGGTCCGGGGGGAGATCGGCTACGGGACCTTCTCCAGGGTCAAAATGGCCTTCCACGCCCTGACCAAAGGTGGGTGTGGTCATGTGACGCTTCCCCTCGAAGTGACTCAAAATCTAATTTACTAAAGTTCAGCCAGTTGTTGCTAAAATGTTGTGCATCTTTGTTTAAAACTCTTTTAAGACACTTGTGTCTCCGGTGACACAGTTTTTCATACAGTCATTCAAATGACTAACTCCTGAAGCGTTTATGCTATGGACACATTGACAACGGCATCCGAAAGCCGAGATGTGGAGCTTCCATTTGCTATGTAACACATTAGGATAGAAGCCTGCATTGGCTGAGGGGGAGGGATGGAAGTGGGCAGAGCAGAGAGCAGCAGAATGCAGTCGGTGAGAGAGAGATGCAAGGTTTTATTACTTTTAGCAGCATTTTCGGGATGTTTCAGCTGCTGTTTTTGCAGTGAATTCTTGTAAATAATTGTATATAATAGTGATAGTGTTTTTTTGGAGTGTTCTACTAGTGTGTTTTGTCAAGTTTTACTGGGGGTTTTTTTTGGGGGGGGGGTGTCACCTTTTTTCCTCTATTTTATCTGAATTTTCCCACTTTGTATAGTTCATAGATAAATTTTTTTTTTTTTTAAATTTTTTGCTCTTACACACTGTTTTAAGCATTTATTACATGCAATAATTATAGTTAATGACCAGATATTGGAAGTTAAGTTCTTCATGAAAAAAAGGTGCAAAACAATTGGCAAAAAAAGACATTTTCTGACACTTTTATTGCTAAAACAACAAGCATCATCTTCGAATGGTGTTCCTTCTAGGGTTAAAAATGACCAGTTGGATTATTTGATGAGTCGTTCCAGTTGTCTCATTTGTTTTATATACGTATTAATGTTTTCCTGCTCTCTTCTAACATTTATCATATAATCTCCAAGGTTATTACCATTAACGAAAAAACGAAATGATGAAAACTAGAATTGAAAAAACATTTTCGTTAACTGAAATAAATAAAAACTATAATTAAAAGAAAAAAATGATAACTAACTGAAACTGTATTGTGTGCTTACAAAACTAACTAAAGCCTATCAGAATTATGGATAAAATTCCCTTCATTTTCGTCTTTGTCAATGTCAGATTGATACAAAAGCGATTTATTTCACTCTAGCAATTTTAGCTGCTGGCACCATACAGCACTTCACGGTCCGTCACTTCTCGTCACTCGTCGTTTAGTCGTCTTCTGGTCCCCACTCTACCTGGAAACATGGAGACTAAAGTTGGGAGAAAGCAGCAGAGTCCTGTCTGGGATTTATTTGAATACGACGGAGAAGAAGAGAAAAGAGACAACAAAACTAAAATTAATACTAAATTTAACTAGAAGCACTCGGAGAGCGCAGACCTCCGCCAAGGCTGATCAGTGGGCCCCCCCACCCCCGATCACCACCAAAATTTAGTCATTTCTTCCTTATCCCATTTCCAACAAACCCTGAAAATTTCATCCAAATCTGTCCATAACTTTTTGAGTTATGTTGCACACTAACGGACAGACAAACAAACAAACAGACAAACAAACAAACAAACCCTGGCAAAAACATAACCTCCTTGGCGGAGGTAACTAAAACTAAGCCTTTAGAAAAAAAATTTCAACTAATAAAAACTAGCAAACCTGCTCTAAAAATGAATTAAAACTAACTGAATTAGAGAAAAAAAAGTCAAAACTAAATAAAACTAAACTATAATGAAAAATCAAAACTATTAGAGCCTTGATAATCTCTGTGTGTCGTCCTTGTAGACAAAGTGGCTCTGAAGGTCCTGGACAAGACGAAGCTGGACATCCAGGCCCAGCGTCTTCTGTCCAGGGAGATCAGCAGCATGGAGGCCCTGCAGCATCCCAACGTGGTGCGTCTGTACGAGGTGGTGGACACGCCCAGTCGCCTCTACCTGGTGGTGGAGTACGCAGGGGGCGGGGACCTTCACAACAGGATCTGCAACGAGGGAAAACTGTGTGACAACACCTGCAAGATCACCTTCGCCCAGATCCTCGCCGCCATCAAATACATGGTCAGTGGCAGAGTTGAGGAAATATTAATGTTTCTAAACTATGTGGACAACAAGTGTTCAGAGAACACAAACCTGCGCCAAGCACCCCGAACGGTGTGCATGTGTGGATCGACTATTTCTGTTTAAATCAAACGGTTTCCAGGTTGTTCCATACAGCAGAAGAAGTTGAAGCTTGGTACCAGTCATGTGTATGTCAAATTATATTAAATTCCAATCAGTATTTGTTGAGTTATAATGAAAAATGTGTGGTAAATGGGATTTTCAATGTTAAATGGAAATGTCCACAGAGTCCACATTCCACAGTGGATGTGGACAATTTAGTTCCAGATACAAGATATTGTTCTAAGCTACGGGTGGATCAAATTGGAGGCTAATCGGAGTTGTTTTGAATTTTTTATGAATTTTTCGAAAATTGCTCAATGATGACAGATAGGAAAATTGTAGATTTTGTGACCTTGCTGTGACCTTGAACTTTGGCCTACTTGGCCCAAAATTGAATGGGTTGGTCCCAGGGCCTAGGCCTATCTGTGGGGAAGAGTTGGGAAAGATGGGTGGAATAGTTTTCCTGTAAAGTTACTAACAAACAAACAAACACACAAAGCAAAGTGATCACAATGCCTCCTGGTGGAGGTAACAAAGAGGAGGTTGATGGAAGTGGAGGAGGAGGAGGAGGAGGAGATGAAGGTAGATGGAGAAGACAGAGTCAGATGGATGGAGGTGATCTGATGAGGAGATGCAGAAAGGAGGAGGAGTAGGAGGAGTATTTCCTGCGGAAGTCTGAAAACTTCTGGTCTTTTCTGCAGCACAACATGAACATCATCCACCGGGACCTGAAGGGGGAGAACATCCTGTTCACCACCAGCGGCTGCGTCAAGGTGGCCGACCTGGGCTTCAGCACCCGGGTTTCAAACCGGAACGACCGCCTGGACACGTTCTGCGGGTCGCCTCCATACGCCGCCCCGGAGCTCTTCAGGGATGAGTGCTACCTGGGCCCCCCCGTGGACGTGTGGGCCATGGGGGTCCTGCTCTTCTTCATGGTCACCGGTACCATGCCGTTCCGCGCCGAGACCATGGGTAAGCTGCGGCGCTGCATCATGGAGGGCCAGTACAGCGTCCCCCCCTGGGTCCCCGGGCCCTGCCAGCGCCTCATCAAGGGCATCCTGAAGCAGGTCCCCACCGAGCGCTGCGCCGTGGACCAGATGCTGGGCTGCGATTGGCTCCTACCCGTAGAGTTCCCCTGGTCGCTGGTGACTCCCGGACCCTCCAGCTCCCTGCGGAGCCTCCTGGACTCGGAGACCGGGAGCCTGGAGGAGGAGGAGGAGGAGCAGGAGGAGGTGCGGAGCTTGCTGGAGGAGCTGGGCTTCACCTCCGACCACCTCCGGAACAACCAGCTCAAAGACAGTCGCAACCCCGTGTCCGGGGTCTACCGGATCCTGCTGCACCGGGCCCAGAGGAGGAGGGGCTGCGACAGCCTGCCCGTGGTCCGGGGGATGGTCCGGGACCCCAAGAGGGAGGGGCTCCGGGCCTACAGGGGCCTCAGACACACCTCCAAGCTGTGTGTGCTTTCATAACACACTGATGAGTTTGGGGCGGTAACGGTCTGATAACCGAAGGGTTGACGGTTCAAATCCCGCTCTGTCCATGTGCTGTTGTGTCCTTGGGCAAGACACTTCACCCCCCTTGCCTCCAGTGCTGCCACTCACACTGGTGTATGAATGCGTATGAATGTTCGGTGGTGGTGGGAGGGGCCGTAGGCGCAGATTGGCAGCCATGCTTCTGTCAGTCTGCCGCAGGTCAGCTGTGGATACAGATGTAGTTTAGCATCACCAGAGGGAGGATGTGAGAGCGAATGAATTATGGATTCACTGTATGCGCTTTGAGTATGCATTCATAGAAAAGCGCTATATAAATCTAATCCATTATTATTTGCACAAGTTTTTTATGAATAGTTTTTATAATTGACGTCGTTTAAAGGTTCAGTGTGTAGGTTTACATGGATCACATTCTAATCAGAATCCACGTTTCATTAGTGAAGAATCACCTGAAAATATGAACTATTGTATTTTCACCACCTTAAATAAATCGTTTGTATAAACCATGCTTCTGCAGCTCATGCTGCCTTCATGTGCTGTAGAAATTATGGTAAACTAGAGTTACAAACTTGAAAATTGCACATGAACGCCTCCTTGTTTTATATTTTCCACTGGACAACTGGGAAAAAAATGGATACACAAGATGAAAATAACCTTTGACCTTTTCACCATGGCAGTGATTCATGATGAATGATAAACGATGCTTTTATTAACGTTCTGCTGCTGTTAACAGATGAGTTTACACATTCAGAGCATACACAATTTGCAAACATAAAAAAACTGACAAACAAAAAGTGTTGTACTAGATGAATGAACACGTCCAGAACTGTTTGACCCAAGTAACAGGTCAACATAAACTATGTCAGCAATTTTTCATTTCACTACAATAACAAAAGCACTTGAACTCATCACACTTATAATTTCAAATTCACAAGTGGGAAGCATCATCTTCCCGACAGCACCTGAAGGCAGCATTAGAACACACTTCTTTGATTTTCTCTTTCATGTCGACTGAAGTTCACTCTTCATGTGCACTTCTGTCACCTACACTATTATTTATTATCACCAGAGTGAAACCGGCTGTAGTTTGGTGTTTTCTGTCTCCGTATGGGAGGGTGTTCATCGGCTGCCATCTGCAGCTTCACCAGTGGAGGTCACTAAACTTTACACACTGAACCTTTAAGGGAAGGTAATACTTGAAGAGACCGGTTGCAGCTTCTACTACATCTGGTATCATTTATGTTTTTCCAGAATAGTTAAGTGCCTGATAAATAAACAGTAACGTCTTCAGCCTATAGAAACGATCGACTCTAACTGACCCCAGAGAAGAGGTAAAAATCCATATCTTTAAAGTCATACCACTTATATCACTATATATATAATTTCTGCCACTAGGAGTCTCTCAACCAAAACTGTAACAAGAAAATGTACTTTTATAAAGTTGTGAAGTGAGAAAGCACATTTATTACGGAGGTATTTACAGTACATCACAACATTCTAATGAAATAACATATCACCTAATGATATGACACATTGACAAGCAACCAAATAAAAAAACTGTAAACCAAATGTCAGATTTATATGGATGTAAGTTCACACATTAAGAAATATTACAGATTATAGTTTTAATCTGCAGTTTTGTCTCCGAAAATGTACTTAAAAGAGACCATTTTTATTACTTGAAGGACTTTTAGATGTTTTAATAAATGTTAAAGTATCTCAAAGTGAGAAAGTTGGAAAAACAAACCTAATTGTGTACATTTGTAATCAGTGGAGTCCACATGTTCATCCTGGAGTCCTCTGTTGGGCCCTGAACCCCAGGTTGGGAACCGCTGAGAAAAGACAGAAACGTTTGCACAAGTCATGTTTAACCCTGAAGTCATGTGTTTTGTTATGTTTTCTATGTTATTCTGTTTTTCTATAAGGTTCCACCAGTCGACATCAGGTGTGAAGTCCACATTTTACATTTTCTTTGTAAAATGGAGAATTTTAGTGCAATTCCTAAGAAATGAATAAATAAAGATGTTTAACTGTGAGCTCTGGAGGTGTCTGTTTTTGTCTTTGAAAGTCAATGTTTTTATGCTTCCATGTGTTTTTTTTTTCATCTATTAAACCAAGTTGAAACCCCACTATTGTAATTTCAAAAATATTGTTTGTGTATGGACATAAATATTGGGACACATCATGTCTACAGCTGTAAGATGTCCTGTTCTTGAGGATTTAAGATAAAAACATCAATATTTCCTTAAAGTTTAATGGGAGATTTTTCTTCCTCAGTGAGATGTGAAGAAAGTAGATGGTGGTAGTGGTAGAAAATTATTATTTACAGTCAGAGCATGAAAAATATTTTAGAAATTTAGAAGTAGAACATTTAAAATCATAGTCATGGATAAAGTTTTTTAAAAAATCAATGATGAGAGAAACTAAGTAAAATCTCTAAGACGTTTTGGAAACAAAGATAACAATTTAACCCAAACTAACCAATGCAATGGTATTTATCCCATAATATAAAACTATATTCTGACATTAGTCATTATTGTTTTGTATCCCAGACCCCTGTTAGAAAAGAAACACCTGAATTCAACATGTCCACATACTTTTGTCCACATAGTGTTCATATAAAGCACACAGACACACAAATAGCATATATGTAGCTCTAAATATTATACACACACACACTACAAAAATCTAAATCTTACCAAGTGTATTTTTCTCATTTCTAGTCCAAATATCTCATCACACTTAAAACTAGAAAAGCACTCGGAGAGCGCAGACCTCCGCCAAGGCTGATCAGTGCCCCCCCCGTGGGCCCCCCCACGCCAAGGAGGTTATGTTTTTGCCAGGGTTTGTTTGTTTGTTTGTTTGTCTGTCTGTTTGTTTGTCTGTCCGTTAGTGTGCAACATAACTCAAAAAGTTATGGACAGATTTTGATGAAATTTTCTGGTCTGCACCCCCGCCGTGGGCCCCCCCACCCCCAATCACCACCAAAATTTAATCATTTCTTCCTTATCCCATTTCCGACAAACCCTGAAAATTTCATCCAAATCTGTCCAGAACTTTTTGAGTTATGTTGCACACTAACGGACAGACAGACAGACAGACAAACAAACAAACAAACAAACAAACAAACAAACAAACCCTGGCAAAAACATAACCTCCTTGGTGGAGGTAATAAGACAGAATCACCTGAAGAGGAACTTTACAGTGAGATATAAGAACTTAGATCAGGAAAATCTTATTTTAAGAAATCTTACCAAGATAATTTTCACTTGTTCCATTGGCAGATTTTTTTTTTTTTTTTCTTAATTCAAGCAAAAAAAATCTGCCAATGGAACAAGTGAAAATTATCTTGATGAGATTTTCCAGATCTAAGTTTAATATATATTTAGTATAATTTTCACTTGTTCCACTGGCAGATTTTTTTGCTTGAATTAAGCAAAAAAAAAAAAAAAAAAAAAAAAAATTCTCGAATTAAGCAAAAATAAAAAAAAATCTGCCAGTGGAACAAGTGAAAATTATCTTGGTAAGATTTCTTAGAATACGAGTTTCCAGATCTATTGTCTGAAAATCAGTTCTTATATCTCACTGAAAAGTTCCTCTTTAGGTGATTATGTCTTGTTTTAAGTGTGATGAGATATTTGGACTAGAAATGAGAAAAACACACTTGGTAAGATGTAGATTTTTGTAGTGTGCACCCCCCCCCCAAAAAAAAATAAACCTATTAAAACACTGTATTAAATACAATTATAACAGCAGATGAGATAAATGACAATCAGAATACTTCATTAATTCCAGAGAGAGAGAGAGAGAGAGAGAGAGAGAGAGAGAGAGATAGATAGATAGATAGATAGATAGATAGATAGATAGATAGATAGATAGATAGATAGATAGATAGATAGATAGATAGATAGATAGATAGATAGATAGATAGATAGATAGATAGATAGATAGATAGATAATCTACGTACATAAAGTTCTAAATATACACATAAGCTGTTAGAACTTTAAATCTAGTCTATTTATACCAAATAACCCTTAAAACACTCCATTAGACACTTATAAAACAGCAAATGCACCTTTTGTGCAACGAATGTGAACTTATAGATCACAGGTGTCAAACATGCAGCCCAGGGGCCAAATCCGGCCCGCCAAAGGGTCCAGTCTGGCCCCTGGGATGAATTTGTGAAACGTAAAAATTACACTGAAGAAATGAACAATCCCTTTAGTTCAGGTTCCACATTCAGACCAATTCAACCTCAGGTGGGTCAGACCAGTCAAATACGATCATAAGAACATAGAAATAATGACAACTGCAAATGTTTCTCTTTGTAAATGTAAACATTTTCATGTATTTACACTAAAACAAAGTATAATTTTGCAAAAAATATGAATAACCTGAAATGTCATAAGAGAAGTAAGTACAATTTTAACAATATTCTGCCTGTTACTCAGTGTTTTGTGTGTTTGTAGATCCAGTGTGATCTGTAAGTTTTAAATGTGACGTCCCTGCACCTTTAGGGCACCAGGGGCACTGTCAGTTTTCTGTTTTCAGATGGAGATGGCCTGACCGCACCTGTGATGGGCCTGTTTAAGCAGGTCAACATGGACGCTCACTGTCTCTCAGGTCTGGTCTGGTCTGGTCTGGCCTGGCCTGGTCTGGTCTGGCCTGGCCTGGTCTGGTCTGGTCTGGCCTGGTCTGGTCTTGGTTCTGCTCGCTGCCTGGTCTGGTCTGGTCTGGTCTGGTCCTGCTCTGCCCTGCCCTGGTCCTCATGCTCCTCTCGCCTGGCGTTTTGTGTTGGAGTATATTGTGTTTTGGTTTTTGTTAGTTTTTGTCAGATGTTTGTTCCATCTTTCCCACCTCCTCCGTCTCCATCTGTGTCCACCCTCAGAACCAGGTTGTGACATAATGTACATGTGGAAATGATAAACTGAGGCAGAATAGTGTTAAAATTACACTTATTTCTTCAGTTTGTTGATGTTATTCACATCTTTTGAAAGGATAGTCTGTAGATGTAAACCTTTTCAGAATGTAAATTAACTTTTTTCGCTCTAAAACACAGAAAAGTTTGGAGTTGACATACTTTCTCTCTTATTCTGTTCTTATTTCACTGCAGATGTAATTTAACTGAATGTGGAACTGGACTAACATGGGTCTGACAGTCCTGGTCTAGGAGAACCCTTCTGAGTTCACAGGAGGAGTGAATGTAAACTTGTTCTTTCTCCTAAACCCGCTGACCTCTGCACATGTCATTGTTGTGGCGCAGAGCAGGTGGCTGCCTGCGCACCCAAACAGCGCAGATCTGCGCCTTTGTGCTGCTGACTGCAGTTTGCACCAGTGTCTGCGCCTGGACAATAGTCCGCAGCAGCTGGCAGGACACCAGATGATCCCCGAGACCCGAAACCGGCCCAAACCAGAGCCGACCCACAACCCCCTCTGGCACCGACAGCCCGGCTCCGCCCAGCAGAGCCCAGCACCCCCCCCCCACACACACACACCCCCACCCCCCCGGGCCTGACCCCCATCTAAGCGGCAGATGGCGCGGCGTGGCTGCGGAGACATCTGCAGCGCACACAATGGACGCTCTGTGCGGACCGCTGGAGCTGACAGGCCGGGGGTGGGGGGTGAGTGGGGGGGTTTGGGGGGGGCTATTGTACCCTGCGCCATAGACATGCAGATGAGGAGGGGGACAACACAGACCAGATGACAGGCTTTAGCGCCCTCCATGCAAATGTACGGAGTTTTAAACTTTCGCCCCCCCACCCCCACCCATACTCACTCCTCCCTCTGTGACCCCCCCCCCCCCCCAAAAAAAAGCATCTTTGACAACCAAAAAGAGAAGAAAACCCAAACACACACAGTCTGTGCTTCTGTGCTCTTTATTGAACATTTTCCACTCAGAAGTCAGTTTGTTTCCAACAGTGTTTCCATCTTTAAACCTTCATGAAACATCATGAGTTTCTTCTAAAATAATGTTACAGATCCAGCTTTTATTTCATATGAGCTTCTTTCTAAAGTGAAACCCTTAGAAAGGAATAAATTAGTTTCCAACAATGACCTCATGTTGTTTTTCTAACAGAACATCATGAGTTTCTTCTACAATAATGTTACAAATTCATGTTATTTTCTTAATATTTTCGCCTTTTTCTAAAGTGAAACCTTTAGAGAACAGACGTTTCAAAGTATCTTTTTTTTTTTTCTTTTTTTTTTAGTTTTAGAACATTATCGTTAAATTTCTAAAGTGAAACCTTTAGAGAATTAAGACAATTCTGGAAAGTGGGAAACATTTGCGCTGGTTCAACAGTTGGAGTTGTTGCTCAGCTCAGAGGTCGTCTTTAAAAAGTCCCTTTCTAAGGACGCCTCTTCCTCAGCACCGCTTCTTCTCCTGCTGCGCGTGCTTCAACGTGCGACATTTGCTCTGTGGGACCACAGGACGCAGAACGCGCTTCTCCTTCCTCTCCAAACCTCATCCGCACAAAGAATGAGGGTCGATGAGTCGCTCTCGTGGCATACCCGACCTCATTCACACAAAGAATGAGAGTCATCTTGGCATGGACGGGACGAGAGGCGACGGGGGCACGGGGGCCACCCGGGGCCCACCTGGGGGCCATCTTGGCCCACCTGGGGCCCACCTGGGGCCGGCGCCGTGCTGCCTGGACAGGATCCTCCTCAGGAGTATCCAGGGACCAGTAGAAACAGGCTCATCCTGCTCTGGATGAGTATTTCCAGATAAGAAGCCAAACGTGGGTCTGGGATCCGGTTCAGCGCTCGGGCAGGTGGATCTCGGGGACCCAGTCGTTCAGACGGCGGCTCTCCTCACAGAACAGGTGCAGCTTCTCCAGAGCCGGATCCTCCCAAGAGCCGTCAGCCGGGTTCTACAACAGAGCAACAGTGGGATGAGTCCTCCATGCATTTGGACCAAAGACCAAGAGGAGGAGAGTTTAGGAGTTTACATTCTAGTTCAGTTTGGTTTAGTTTGGACTGTTGGTTTTCCTCTAATTTAGTTTAATTAGTTTTAGAGCAGGTTCAGAGCATGTATTTGGACCTAAACACCCCCCCTCCTCCCTGAAGGTCCTGCCAGGCTGTGCAGGTGGACTGTGCAGCTCCACCTACCGTGATCAGGATGCAGTGGGTGTCCTCCAGCTGATCCGCTTTGTCGCCCACTATCTCGGCCAGTCGCTGCATGTCTCCCACTCTGACGATGCTGATGTCGTTGTCGAAGCAGAAGGACTGGATGAGGGTGAAGTGGATCTGCAGGGCGATGTCACACTCGAACTCCTCGTCCATGGCCAGGACGCAGAAGGACACGCTGTCCGGGTCTCTGTGGAGAGGACACATGGAACACAGTGAGACCCCAGACTCATCCAAGTGCGTAAAAGCGTCATGTGACGTGCGTAAAAAGGAGAACTTTAAACTGTGCAGCGCATACTCACAGGTTCATGACTTTGGCGCACTCATAGACGCCCACGGTCAGGCTGTCGTTGTCCTTGGCAGACACCAGGACCTCCTCCAGGGCCGGACCGGCGCACAGCGCGCGCTCGGTGGGTTTCTGGATCAGAACTTCCTCAAAAGTCATGATGAAGATGAAGATATTCCGCAAAAGGGGAAAAGAAAAAAGCTCAGAGAGAGTGTGAGAGTAAATCCGCAGAAGGAGCAGAGTGAGTGCGGATGCGCAGACTCCCCTGCTTTATAGTGCGCAGCTCGTGCGGCTCAGTGAAAGGGGCGCGCTGTGATTGGCTGCGGCTGAATGGTGTATTGGTATGATAATGCTATTGTCCCGGAGCGGCTCGTGGCAGATTGATGGGGGTCATGGAGCCACGCACGCTCCACAGCTCCAGCTCGTGCAGGCTGGACTCAAACTAAAAATAGCTTCATCTAAAAAAAAAAAAAAAAAAAGAAGAAGAATCAAAGAAAACAGGGAGATGTGTGGGTTTGTTTGTGGATGTGGAGTCTGAACACTGGGATTCTCCAGAAGCTCATCTGCACGCGCAGGACGTGGACAAAAGCTGCTTTATCACAGAAAACACACTTTATTCTACATGTAAACTTGTACAGGACTGTATTTGAATAAACACACAAGTAGAGGATTAAACAGAAACAGAAAAAACACAGATGCATCTGATTCCACCTTTTATTCTTTACTGATAATTTGCAGGTTTTCTCTTCACACTATGCGTGATTTTTTTTTTTTTTTTTCATATTTTCATGGGTTTGTAAAAGTGTTCTACTTCTTCTACTGACTGATTTGCATTGGTTTAACTCTGTAAACATGCAGGTTCTGTTTCCAGACCACTTACTCTACGCCAGGGGCCTCAAACATGCAGCCTGAGGGCCAAAGGCGGCCCTCCAAAGGTTCCAATCTGGGATGTTTTGGTTAAATAAAAAATTCCACAGTCTTGAATTGAATTAAGAAAATAAATAAATAAATAAATAAATAAATAAATAAATAAATAAGCAAGCTTGAATTAAGGAAAAAATGTTGAATTAAGCAAAAAATTTTAAAAAAAATCTTGAATAAAGCAAAAAAAAAGAATTAACAACTTCAAATTTTTTTCTTTGTTTTAGTGTAAAAATAACATCAAATTATGAAAATATTGACATTTACAAACTATCCTTTAACAATAAGACATGAATAACTTGAACAAATATGAACTACCTGAAATGTCTAAAGAAAATTCAGCACAGTTTGAACTCTTTTCTTCCTGTTCCTCAGTGTTTAGTGTTTAGTTTGTAGATCTGATCCATAATGCACATGGAGAAATCATAAGTTGAGGCAGAATATTGTTAAAATTGCACTGATTTTTCTTGAGAAATTTCAGTTTTTTCAAGTTATTCACATCTTTTTTGTTTGGATACTTTATAAAAGTAAGTCTTTTCATCATTAAATGTTTTTTTTTCTTTATACTAAAACAAAGACAAAAATTTGGAGTTGTCATAATTATTGTTATTATTTGACTGCTCTGGCCCACTGCAGATCAAATCGGGCTGAATGTGGAACCTGAAAGAAAATAAGTTTGAGAGCCCTGCTCTTTGCATCTTCTTGTTCATTTGTTAGTTTTTAAGTCCAGTCCTTCCCTTTTTTCAGCTCCATAGGTTTATTTCATGATGCCAGCTCTGGTTACACCACGTTAAAGCGAAGACAATTCCAAACAACAAACTCTCCCTACTTTTTTCTTGCAGTTTTTCAGTGTTTAGAGAAAGTGCAAACGCCCCCTCCCCCCTCCCTCTCTCCACTCTCCTCCGCAGAGAAAGGGCAGGTGGATGATGCCATCTGTGGACTAGAGGCTGGCCATAAAACGGCCCCATTGTGCGCGCAGAAGCCCTTCTATTATCAAGACCCCCATACAAATGCAAATGAACAGCGCGTGCCAGAACGCTGTGGCCATGCGCACCACGTGGCCATCAGCTGTCCAGAAAATCCGTGCTCAGGTTTTTTTTTTGTCTTTACTATTATTTATTTACTCTGGGGAGTTCAGGGCCCACACAGAGTCCAACTCCTAAAGTTTATGGCACAGTTATTTGTTCTGCGGTTCCTGCATTTGTAGATTCATATGCAAAGAAAGTGTGGCTGTTGTTTAAGCCCCATGTGTCCCAGTAAGTTCAGTTTGGTCATGTTTTATTTGTTGTGCACATGCGTATTCATGCTTTGAGACGTGTATGTACAGATCAGGACACTTCGGTGCAAAACATGTTTGTATTTTAAAGTGATAGGAACGAAATCAACTGAAATTTTTAACTTTTACGCACAAGAAGGTTTTTACGCACGGCTGTTTTTCATGAATCGACCTCTGTCCGAGCCTGAGCTGGATTTTAAAAACCAGCTTTTGTTGAATTACGCTCAAACTCCTAAAGTTTAGGACACTTTGGTGCAAAACATGTTGTGGTACGAACAAAACCTACTGAAACTTGTAACTTTTACGCACAAAAAGCTTTTACGCACGGCTGTTTTTCATGCAAAGACGTCTGTCCAAGCCTGATCTGGATTTTAAAAAACAGTTTTAGTTGAATCATGCTTGCACCTTTGTGTTTGGTACTCGGTGCACTCATGCATTTTGAAGCGTTTTACTTTGTATTATGTACTGGTGCGTGAATTCCCAACTTTTACGCACGGCTTGACTTCATCCATACCTGTTTCTCTCCAAACCACATCTTAATGTCGTTGCATATGATGACTGATTTGCAGATTACCTAAATGCCTGTGTCCCTTTTCACTAAATCTGTCTTCTTATCACTTCATGCTGGTCACTTTACGCACTTTTACGCACATTTACGCACGGCTCGACTTCATTCTGATCGGTTTCTCTTCCGTTTCTCTCCATTTTGTTGCATTTAGTATTTGGAGTGAAGGCTCAATGAATGTTTCTGCGCGTGTATTTTTTAATGAAACATTCTTTTGACAACTTCTGTTTAGGTTTTGATCACTTTTACACATTTCTCCATTTCATCTGATGGACTGTGCAGCTTCTCTCTATGAGCTCGTGCTGCACAAAGACTGTATGATCACACACACACTTGATAAAAGTGTGTCCTCTAATCCTCTTATTTTCATACATCTAAACTTAATGTAATCACCCTTTTTTTCTGTGAAGTTATTCCCTCTAAATATTCGTCTTTTTCTGAAAAAAAAAACCACTTTCTACACTTGGTGCTTAGACTATTTTGGAGGATTTAGTTCAGGCTCATGAAAAACAAAGGAGATTTTACATCATTATCAATCTGACGTGAATATTTGGGACAAAACTGATATTTACGCATGCGCACTGAGCTATTTCTGTGAATGTTTCTTGTCGGGCAGTCTGAAGGAACGAATGGGCAACTTTTACACTTGTGCGTAAAATTAATTCTCTTATTTCCATTCTTCTAAACTTAATGTAATCACCCTTTTTTCTGTGAAGTTATTCCCTCTAAACATTTGTTTATTTTCTGGAAAAAACACTCTCTACACTTGGTGCTTAAACTTTTCTAGAGGATTTAGTTCAGGCTCATAAAAAAGAAAAAAGAGAGAGATTTTACATTATTATCAATCTGACGTGAATATTTGGGACATAACTGATATTTACGCATGCGCACTGTGCTGTTTCTGTGGATGTTTCTTGTTGGGTAGTCTGAAGTAACGCATTTACAACTTTTACACTTGTGCGTAAAATGAATTCTCTTATTTCCATACTTGTAAACTTAATTTCCGTACTTCTAAACTTAATGTAATCACCCTTTTTGTTCTGTGAAGTTATTCCCTCTAAATATTCGTTTTTTTCTGGAAAAGAAACACTCTCTACACTTGGTGCTTGGACTATTTTGGAGGATTTAGTTCAGGCTAATAAAAAACAAAGGAGATTTTACATCATTATTAATCTTAAGTGAATATTTGGGACATAACTGATATTTACGCATGCGCACTGAGCTATTTCTGTGGATGTTTCTTGTTGGACAGTCTGAAGGAACGAATGTACAACTTTTACACTTGTGCGTAAAATGAATCCTCTTATTTCCATACGTCTAAACTTAATTTCCATACTTCTAAACTTAATTTTAATCACCCTTTTTTCTGTGAAGTTATGCCCTGTAAACATTTGTTTATTTTCTGGAATAACCACTCTCTACACTTGGTGCTTAAACTTTTCTAGAGGCTCATTAAAAAAAAAAAAAAAAAAAAAAAAAAGATTTTACATTATTGTCAATCTGACATGAATAGCTGGGACAAAACTGATATGTACGCATGCGCACTGTGCTGTTTCTGTGGATGTTTCTTGTTGGGCAGTCTGAAGGAACGAATGGACAACTTTTGGAAAGTTGGAAAGTTAAAGTGTTTTTTACAATTGTGTTTTTTACTATCTATCTATCTATCTATCTATCTATCTATCTATCTATCTATCTATCTATCTATCTATCTATCTATCTATCTATCTATCTATCTATCTATCTATCTATCTATCTATCTATCTATCTCACTTGTGCGTAAAATGAACTCTCTTATTTCCATACTTGTAAACTTATTGTAATCACTCTTTTTTATGTCGTCGTGTAAATATTTTCATCCTTTGCTTCCATTTGCACTCAGACAAATTAACCATTAACTCCATCTAATCTAATTTGCCTTTTATCTGAATGATAATGGTGCATCAGTTCGGGGTCGTAGCTGTTGGAACAGAGGGAGGGGGCGGTACTGGGGTGGGGGAGGGGGTGGGGGGGCACAGGTTGGCGGTGATTGATTCAGGACTATTGTTCCGTGGAAGGCAGAGCAGCAGATGGAGGACTGTCGCTATGAGGGGAGGGCAGACCCCCACCCTTAAACTCTCCCCTAAACCCCAGGTCAACCCGACCCCGGGGGCGCGCAGATCCTTTTGTCCGCGCGTCTCCACATTCACTGCTCTGTTGTCTGAGTTGTGATTAAATTAGAATTCCAAACAGGAGAAGCTTCTGGTGCAGACTCCAACACCAACAGCAGCTCTGTGCAGATACAGGCACAGCTGACCCCAGAGCAGAGCGGGCCCTAAACATGTCTGTTGTGTTCAATGACACTGCGTTTATGTGACTCTGCTCTGGTCTGATCAGATGTGGACTAAACCTGGTTCTGGTCTGATGCGGGTCCAGCTGATCGGACTCTGGGCTCTTGTTTGGCCACGGGGCAGGCGCGTGCAAATCGATACCGACCTATTGTTGCTCGAGCACATCTGCCGGATGGAGGCAGCGCGCGACAGGTGTTGGAGTCCAAAGCTGATCTGCGCATGGTGGGTGACCCCCCCCCCCCTTTCCCCTGGGGCCCTTTGTGGATCTGCAGAGCTGGAAGTCAAAGGATTTTACTGAGTTTGGAGATAAACTCACTTTTACGGCTGGAAATAATAAAACTGAGTTTGTGTGCTTCAGTTTAGGAGTCATTCTGGTCTAACACAACTATGACTGACAGCCAGCAGGAGGACAGCCAAACTATTTTCCTCTTCTATTTGTTTATTTACCTATTTATCTTTTTTTTTTCTTCTTGAGAACTTCCACACTTTGTAGCATTTTTTAATACTTTTCATGTATGTATAGGGGCCCTCATTGTTGACATTAAGCAACACTGTATGAGTGTTGTGTACCAAGTGAAAACTCTAATAAAAACTTCAGTTATAAAAAAAAACAAACAAACTCAGTTTGGGATTATGAGTGTGGAACAAATGAATGTTTTTTGTCATCAGATTTGGAAGTTAAAGAAATGTATGAGCGACTTTAATGTGCAACTTGCAAGTGACCACAAGCAAAATGTATGCTTATTACTTTACACTTTCTTATTATGTATTAATTGTTGGATAATGTTGCACTGAACCCATTAATGCACTTCTTTCATAAATGAGTCATCCTATGTAATGGTTTCATCTGTTTTCTAAACTTTCATATTATGTGTTTGTATTATGTGTTTATGGAAACCATATTATATTTTTTCATAATAATATAAAGCCAGAAAAAAAATGATTTAATAATAAGTATCAGTCATATTATGGTATATAGTATAGATAGACTAGGAAGGCTATTATTGTTATTAATTATATAAGTAGAAGGGGTGGAGTTTATAAGTTATACTTCTAACTCCTTTTCGAATATGCATTATGTGTCTTATGTTTAAGTGTTTTGTTTATTTATTTTCTTCTGTTTTTATTCCAACATTCTTTTAATTGAAGTCAAGGCATACCAAAGTGGCAATCATACAAGAAAAAAAGACAACACTTCTAGATTTTCTACATAACGAAAAACAGAGTACCCACCCCATCCCTCCCCCCATCCTACGAAGTCCAAGGCTATGCATCCTCATCTAAGATTAAATAAATAAATAAATAGATAAGCAAAACAGATATAAATCAATTCATTTTTTCCTTCTAATGTCTTATATTTGCTTCATTTTTCACTTTTTCCTGTTTTGCACCACATGTACCATTAAACTAAAGTTGAATCCTGCCTCGGGCGCCCAGCAGGTGCTGCCTGACTTCCTCTGCCCCTCCCCTCACCTTGCCCCCCCCCCCCCCCCCCCCCCCCCCCCCCCCCCCTTGGACAGATGGATCTCTCCGTCGCCATGGAGATACTGATCCAGACACTCAGATAAGGCACGCAGGCATCTCCAGATGCCACGCGCCTCCGCTCAGGTCCGTCTTTACGCATGCAAAGCAGCGGCGCGTGCCGACGTCTGCTGATGCGCACGAGCTCAACTGGTCACGAGCCGTAGAAGCTTCTAGTCATTAATGAAGGATGGAAGAGGTGTTGAAAGAACTGATGCAAACAGTGAGTATACTCCAAAAGTTCAGTTACAGGGATCAGTCAGTTATGTTTAAGTATGTTTAAGTGTGAAAAGTCAAAGTGTTGTCTTTCTTTCTTTCTTTCTTTCTTTCTTTCTTGCTTTCTTTCTTTCTTTCTTTCTTTCTTTCTTATTGGGGATCTCTAAGGCCCACAGTGCAGCAAGGAGTATAGAAAGGAAAAGAATAGAACTATTAATGACAAAGTGCTGAGGAAACAATAGGCTAAATAAAACTGAAGACACCAAATAGAATAAAGTTAGAACACAACAAAAGCACTCAGAGAGCGTATACCTCTGCCAAGACAGGTCTGCCCCCACCCCTGATCACCACCACAGTTTAATCATTTCTTCCTTGTGCCATTATCAACATTTCCTGAAAATTTCATGAAAATCCGTCCATAACTTTTTGAGTTATCTTTCTAACAAACAAACAAACAAACAAACAAACACACAAAGCGAAGTGATCACAGTACCTCCTGGTGGAGGTAATAAGGCACATGACAGTTGGAAGGTTCAAGTGACAACCGTTCATTTCTGTACAACATAAACTATTCCAGAAACAGTAAAGACCTGCCTGTCTTGTCGTGGTTCATCAAGAATTTTAACTTTTAACATCATTTTGTCAGAAAATGTCCGGTCCGCTAAGCTAACACTGCTCTAGCCACATCTACAGCATCTGCGTCTGCACAGACAGACAAGATTGATTAGCACCATAAAGCTGATAAAAAAAAAAAAAAAAGATTAAGTACATCTTAGGAAAAAAAACAACACCTTTCGACACTGGTTCATATTATGCTGCGAGGTGAAGAGCGTTTTATTGTGCTGTCACTTCTGCTGCGTTCCAGGCCGGTTTTTGAGCCCATAAGTCACGACTTCAAACCATGACTTACAACTTTGTAGCATTCCAGGCAAGTCACGCCAAACTGCCCGAGTGCAAGGAATTGTGGGAGTTAGATGTAAACAAACCAGCATGGTGGACCGTACTTTATGTTCATTTACAGTCATTTCTATCGCCAAAGGTGTTTGTTCTTTGGTTATTTGAGGGAAACAGAGGAGGAAAAACAGCATATAAGGTAAGAGAAGCTGTTTACATTTCTTCTTGCACTCAGTGGACTGAAAACTAGCTAACACTAGAGCAGCTGCTGATTATACAGAACATTTGCAGATAAATAATATCAGAGCAATACCTTGTTTTAATAAACAGCCTGCGTAAACACTGCATCCATGGGGGGGCGCCATTGCTACGTGACGTCAGAACTCGTAATTGGGAGAACATGGATCTAGTACGAGTTCACAGGTTTGAGTGACGTTCCAGTGCATTTTCACCGGTAGAAGGTTGGAAAAACAGGAGTTACGAGTGGACTGGAATGCAGCATTAAATCTGTGTATGTGAGAAAATATACATTTATGAGACTTGGCACACAAGTTTTCCTGCGTCTGTGTGCGTTAATTAAATAAATGGCATCCAAAGTGACATTGTTGCCCTGCAAAACTACACCGAATAAAAATACTTCCTCTAAAAAAATGAAAAAATAAAAGTGTATCTTAGGCTTCACCTATCTTTTCTCAAAAGCCCAGAATCTTTTAGTTATTTTAAAATAAACAGTCTGACTGAACTTGCTGCTATTAGCCCGCTACCTATGATTAGCTCCTGCATGTCAGGTGTTAGCTTGTGAGCTACTGTTGGCTAATTTGAATTAAAAACCTATGGTATGTATTGATAAAAAAAATCATTCATTCATTGTATTTAAATCTTAGAAACTAGTGTAAATTATTCATAAATACAGCAGACAGAGAATGATGTTACTTATGACTTCTGCTATATATCGGCTAATGACAATGCTAATTAAATTAGCTAGCTTACAAAACTCACCAAGTGAAAAAATGCAGGAAAGAAACTGTATCTAGTGACGTGAAATGAGCAGTACAGGCTATAGCTACATAGGTGGTTAATATGTACAGTTAATATTCGCTAAATTTCTGTGGATGAGACTTTTTAAGGGTTTTAGTCCTGAGGTAGGTTGCTAATATTGGCTAGCTAGCAGCCAATAATGTACTAATACATAAATAGGACAGCATTTCTTGGAAATAAAAGACTTATTTCCTAGTTTTTGTACAGTTTACTCATGAGAAATCTATATAATATATGGTGTAGTCATTCATTCATCAGTGATATGCACTATGCACTCTCTCCTTATTTATGTCTCAAGCATTTTATTACATTATTTGCTTTATTATTTTTACAATGGCCAAAATTAGGCTGTTATGTAATTGACAGTTATTATGTTATGGATTGCTACAAGACTGATCAAATTCTAGACAAATCATTAAAGGTGCGGGAGACTTTCGTGACCAATTTTTCATCAGATCTGTCAAACCTCAGTCATATCCTCAGTATCATGAATCTGTCAGTCTGTCTGTCATTACTCACCTGAATCTTTTGCATTACAGTGAACAGTTTCTTCGTGCCATCCACCATAAACAACCGTGTGTTTACAAACCAACCCAGGACGTCACTCGGACATCTTTGGAATTTTGTTGCAACTTGCATTGTGGGAAACAGAGGTTCACGCAGCCACCTGACAGCGGCAGCACGACCATATGGTATTATATGGATGAAACAAACACGCGGAAACGGCTGAAGGAATATGCATAGAAGGAAGGGAGTTCCTGCTGTTTCCAATCGTGTCTGTTCCAGCTGCTGCTGTCAGGTGGCTGTGCGAGCCTTCGCTTCCCACAATGCACGTCGCGACAAAATTCCGAAGATGCCCGAGTTCCCTCCCGGCTTGTTTGTAAACACATGGACTGTTTCTGGTGGATGGCACTTCGAAACTGTTCACCGTAATGCAAGAGATTCAGGTGAGTAATGACAGACAGACTTTCAGATTCATGATACTGAGGATATGACTGAGGTTTGACAGATCTGATGAAAAACTGGTCACGAAAGTCTCCCACACCTTTAAACAAGACTTTGACCATGTTTAGAACAAATAAGGTAAAAAATAATGACATTCATGGATTAGAGTCAAACTCAACACTTTATTATTAATATATCAACTGAAGTTGTTGGAAATCACCGTAGTCAACATTAAATAACCTAAACCGTGTGAGGTGTTAGAACAGGTCTAAACATGGACTGGTCCTCAGTCTGAGTCCATAGTCCAAGACTCGGAGGATCTGGTCTTCATGTGTGGTTTCATTACTCCTGTAAGAATCCTTCCAAGGTCACAGAGTTTCTACACACGATCCTTTGAACCCATATGCCCCTGACTTTCTAAGACTTTCTAAAGGCACGCGTCCTCGGGGCGGGGGAGGGGGCCGCTGGCCTGTTGTCACCATTGTGGCCCCAGGAGCCAATCAGAGCGTGAGCGTGTGCCGTCTGTGGAGTATAAAGGCCCACAGGGTCCTGGAAACAGAACAAACCCTCTGATCTCCTCTGGAGTTTGAGTCCACATCTGATTATCTAAACTTAAGACTGAACCACACCATGCAGACCATCGGGAAATCCCTGAAGGAAGCTCTGGTCTGCGCCCACAGCGAAGACCGACTGACTGTTGGAGTCTACGAGAGCGCCAAGATCATGACTGAGTAAGTGTCTGTGTTTGGAGAGGCAGCACAAATATGAAGCAAAGGACTGGTCCAAACCCTGGAAACCAAACCAAAGCAGATGTTTAGATGTTCAGAGCACTAAGAAGTCTAGTAGAGACCTTCCTCATGGAACCAAGTTCTGCTGATTCCAAGATTTCTACAGAAAAGTAACCCTGGCACCTTCTGTACTAGGATTACTACTACTGACAGTTTCAATAGTCAACTAGTCATCGATCACTGCAACGACTGTAAAAAAAAACTGTAATTTAACAGAATTTTCACTGTTTATTTTACAGATTTTTCCTGTATTTTTAAGATACAGGAAAATATCAATGAAGTGACAAAAACAGACTGTGATTTTACACGTCAAATGTAAAATAACACAAAAAAACTGTAACTAAATAACCAAAAAATTTCAATTTTTTAAAAGAATTTTTTTTCTTTTTTCACAGAAAAATACAGTTAAAATACATTTGCAAATGTATCATAATTTCACAAATATTTCTTTTCTATTACGAGATTAAACTGTTAATTTAAAGTTTAATACTGTAAAAAAAAAAAAAAAACAATAATAAAACAACATAAAATTACTGACAATTAACCATAAAAGAAGTATTTGTTCTGTCAGTTTAACCAGACTTGTTTGTTAATTGACAAATATCTTGTGTAATTACAGGAGGTTTCACAACAAAAATGTTGAATAAATATATTTTTGTGAATGTATAACATGTATAAGCACTGATAAACTGTCCAAATACAGTTTTTATCAGTGGATTGTACAACTCAGTCTCATTGAAAATTATATATATATATATATATATATATATATATATATCGGTAATTTGATTGTTTTAATACATGTAAATATTCTTTAATAAACATTAAAAAGTAAAAAAAAAAAAAAAAAAAAGCAAAATCTCATGTAAAGTTAGGGCAAAAAACTGTATTTTAATTATGGAAAATTACCATATTTTTATGAGATGGTTATTTTCCGTTATTTAACAGTATTTTTTCGGCACCCCTGCTGCCAAAATAATACTGTTTTTTTTATTGTTTTTTTTTTTTTTACAGTGTAGTTATATTATGAAAAAAAACAAAAAACAAAACCCAATGGCTCTAATTTATATTTATTGCACCAATCAGATACATTTTTTTCCTAAAACAAAAACATTTCGAAGAATTAGAATGCATGACATAGTTTGTTAAACAAATATTCAATATTCAACAAATATTGCAGCAGCAATAAAATACTTTTTTTCTCTTAACGTCACTAACGACTTGTCAACTACTGAATTAGTTGTCGACTAATTTTGCCGTAGCCTATTTAACTAGTCGACCAGTGGCTACAGCTCTATTCTGTACATTAGTTTTACTGTGACTTGAGTTTTGTCGACTGTTGTGAACTAACAGGACTTGTCCTCTCCACAGAGACCCGGACAGCGTGTCCTTCTGCGTCCTGGCCATGGACGAGGAGTTCGAGTGTGACATCGCCCTGCAGATCCACTTCACCCTCATCCAGTCCTTCTGCTTCGACAACGACATCAGCATCGTCAGAGTGGGAGACATGCAGCGACTGGCCGAGATAGTGGGCGACAAAGCGGATCAGCTGGAGGACACCCACTGCATCCTGATCACGGTAGGTGGAGCTGCACAGTCCACCTGCACAGCCTGGCAGGACCTTCAGGGAGGAGGGGGGGTGTTTAGGTCCAAATACATGCTCTGAACCTGCTCTAAAACTAATTAAAACTAAATTAGAGGAAAACCAACAGTCCAAACTAAACCAAACTGAACTAGAATGTAAACTCCTAAACTCTCCTCCTCTTGGTCTTTGGTCCAAATGCATGGAGGACTCATCCCACTGTTGCTCTGTTGTAGAACCCGGCTGACGGCTCTTGGGAGGATCCGGCTCTGGAGAAGCTGCACCTGTTCTGTGAGGAGAGCCGCCGTCTGAACGACTGGGTCCCCGAGATCCACCTGCCCGAGCGCTGAACCGGATCCCAGACCCACGTTTGGCTTCTTATCTGGAAATACTCATCCAGAGCAGGATGAGCCTGTTTCTACTGGTCCCTGGATACTCCTGAGGAGGATCCTGTCCAGGCAGCACGGCGCCGGCCCCAGGTGGGCCCCAGGTGGGCCAAGATGGCCCCCAGGTGGGCCCCGGGTGGCCCCCGTGCCCCCGTCGCCTCTCGTCCCGTCCATGCCAAGATGACTCTCATTCTTTGTGTGAATGAGGTCGGGTATGCCACGAGAGCGACTCATCGACCCTCATTCTTTGTGCGGATGAGGTTTGGAGAGGAAGGAGAAGCGCGTTCTGCGTCCTGTGGTCCCACAGAGCAAATGTCGCACGTTGAAGCACGCGCAGCAGGAGAAGAAGCGGTGCTGAGGAAGAGGCGTCCTTAGAAAGGGACTTTTTAAAGACGACCTCTGAGCTGAGCAACAACTCCAACTGTTGAACCAGCGCAAATGTTTCCCACTTTCCAGAATTGTCTTAATTCTCTAAAGGTTTCACTTTAGAAATTTAACGATAATGTTCTAAAACTAAAAAAAAGGAAAAAAAAAAAAAGATACTTTGAAACGTCTGTTCTCTAAAGGTTTCACTTTAGAAAAAGGCGAAAATATTAAGAAAATAACATGAATTTGTAACATTATTGTAGAAGAAACTCATGAAACAACTTAAGGTCAATGTTGGAAACTAATTTATTCCTTTCTAAGGGTTTCACTTTAGAAAGAAGATCATATGAAAATTAAACATGAATCTGTAACATTATTTTAGAAGAAAATCGTGAAAAAAACCCGCAAAAAAAAAAAAAAAATCTAAAATGGAAAAAAAGAAGTTGGATCCTTATTCTCTAGAAGTTTCACTTAAGGCAAAAGCTCAATTTAATGAAAAATATTGAAAAAAAACAAAACAAAACATGAATGTAACATTTTAGGAGAATGTCATGAAAAATTTTACAAAAAAATTCTAGTATGTAAAAAAACAAAAAAAAAATTAAATGTCTGTTCTCTAAAGGTTTCACTTTAGAAAAAGGCTAAAATATTGAGAAAAAAAAACACATGAATTTGTAATATTATTTTAGAAGAAACTCATGATGTTCTGTTAGAAAAACAACATGAGGTCAGTGTTGGAAACTCATTTATGACTTTCTAATTCTTTCACTTAAGAAAGAAGATCGTGAAAATAAAACATGAATTCGTAACATTATTTTAGGGGAAAATCATGAAAAGTCTCACCAAAAAAAAAAAAAAAAAAAATCTAAAATGCAAAAAAGAAATTGAATGCTTATTCTCTAGAAGGTTCACTTAAGAAAAAGGGTCTATGAAATTAAAAATATTAATAAAAACAAAACAAAACAAAACATGAAGTTGTAACATTCTATGAGAACTCATGAAAAAATTTTAAAAATCATTCTCAAGTGCAAACAAAAACAGCGAAACAAAAATACATTTCTAATGTTACTTAAGGATCTATTATGAAAATGAAATAAAAAAGTAGAAATTCTGCAGGAAAAAGACATGATCAAACAGACATTTTGGTTTGTTGGAAAGTAATTTATGATGTTCTGAAGATTCCACTGCTGAAAGAAAAATCACTGAGGTGTTGTTTCTTAGATAATTATAAAACTATGGAGAAAAAAATGAAAGTTTGACTTCACTTATGGTAAAAGAAGTGACTTTCGTGTGAATATTTGATATTTTTTATGAGACTAAATAAATAAAAACATGAACAAAAGTGCTGTGTTTGACTTCCTCATTGGTTTCAGAGTTTTATGAGTTTGTGTTTGACTCAAGTGTGTGTTTTTGTTTTTTTTTTTCCTCACATATGTTGATTATGGAGAGACTTCGATTGTAGTCTCAGATAATCCAGAACGTCTTCACATTTATTTATCTTACAGTTCTTTGCCGTTTTATGGCAGAAGAAGTGTAGAAATAGAGGAAAGAAAAAAGGAAAGACAGTGCTTAAGGCTTTTAGACCAAACTCCATGTTTCATTTATGTTGGGAATGTGTCGTTTTCTTTTACGTTTTTGGGACTGAATTAGTTCTGTCAACAAAAACGTACAAGTCTGAAATAGTTGAGTAGTTAAGAGACTGATACTTTTATATGTGGGTGCTTCTATGAAACTGGTCCTAAAAACAGGACATGGGGCTAAAAATTCAAACCAGACGTAGACGAATGTTATGAAGCAAGTTTGGAAGCACTTTGAGTCTATTTTAAAAATAAATATTTACTGAGATAAAAGACAAACTTTTTTTTTTTTGATAAAACACATTTTTACACTGTTTTACATTATATTTAATACAAAAGTCTGCATGTAACACAGTCAAAAAGACACAAAAATTACACGCTACTATTTTTAAAAAAATATCCCTTTATTCTCTCACAGGTACATTTTGGGAATTGAACTAATTATGTAATGCAGAGTGTTTCACAAAAATGACCGTTGTTACAAAATCATTCGTGATTTATATGTGTTTAACTGAGCAGGTTCCGCATGTAACACCAGTGGACACGATGGGTTCCACACCAAACCTGAAATTCAAACAAGATGTAGACTAATGTCATGAAGCAAATTTATTTTAAAAATAAGTATTTACTGAGATAAAAGAGAAACTGTTTTTCAGATAAAACACATTTTTATTTGACGCGCACGTATAAAAATCCACGTAGAACACAGACACCAGGTTTCTATAATGAACTCCCACATCTTTTTCTCTCAGGTTTTTTTCCCCCCAATACTCACACTATTGCACAAGGCAAATCCACAGACAACTCAGTGATATCTGAGTTTTATGTTTATGCATTTGGCAGACGCTTTTTTTCAAAGCGTCTTACAGAGTTTTCCTCTGAAATTCGGACTAGTCAGTATTCCAGCAGTGTGCGGATGATTTTGCATGCAATGATTACCCCAAAGTAACCAAGGGAAAAAGGTCATGAAAATTACACGCTAGTATTTATTGGAATATCTCTTTAGTCTCTCACAGGTACATTTTGGGAATGGAAGTAAATATACAAGGCAGAGTGTTTCACAAAAATGACCGCTGTTGCAAATTCAGTAGTGGTTTATTGTGTTTAAATGGGCAGGTTCCGCATGTAACACCGGTGGATACGATGGGTTCCACACCAAACCTGGAATGAGACTGAGATTGATGAAAAACCCACGTGTGGGTTAGAAAAACCACCAGGATACACACCTTTAACACAGTGTCTTTATTTAGAGTCTACTAAATGTCGAAGAAACAGAAGTAGGTTTTTCCATTAAATCACAAATGCAATGATCTGTTTATTTATTATCACGAGATGACACGAGAAGTCATTCCATAAACATGGCGACAAATGTAACTATGGTGTTGATTTACAGATATATTCATTATTATTATTATTATTATTATTATTATTATTATTATTATTATTATTATTATTATATATTAACCCTCTATCTCGTACTAAATTTAAAACATATTCAGTTTCCTGGTGTGTCACACATACTGTGCCATGTGTCTTTTAAAACTCTTCTTCTTCGCTTGTTGTAACATTCGTCAACATCCATTTTTTTTATTCACGTGACTCTAGTTGCGGAAAAAGGTCTTTCCATTGCAGATTTGTGTGATATACCAATTGTGCAAAGTCCAGAAAAAAAAAAACACCTCTTGCCGGTGCAAAACCTTTAAATTGAAAAATATGAGCTTTGGCGAAATTGTCGTTTTATTCATCAGGTACATTTTTACACGCAATTTGAGGGTCAATGGAAAAGCGAGTTAGTGTGACATGTTGTCCAGTTTGTCCGTCCTGCAGTAGAAGTGTTGCCACTGCAGTGATGAAGGTGATCTTTAACTCCGGGCACACGCTGCCTTTTCTTCTGCGTCGCTTTTTGTGATTCAAAACCTTTAAGAGGCTTGGGTTCAGCTCTGAAGTGGCTCTGACCTGCGTGTTGGTGTGGTTGTGTTATTGTGAGTCAACAGCTGCTCGCCTTTTCATCCTCCACATACATGAACTTTGTGCAGAATAAGAGGCTGATGATGAATGAGGCAGACCTGGTCCAGATTCAGCAGGTTTTGGACACTTCCATGTATGTGCACACAACCCCCCAACCAAAAAAAAACACACACACAGAGAAAGGGCCAGCTGAAACATTATCAGGCCTTTAAATCTCCACGGCAACCATCCCAGCGCTTGCTCCATCTGCCGTCCAATTTAATGACTGAAGAGAAAAGAACGAGGAGGAGGAGGAGCAGGAGGCCCTACGCCTGGCACAAGCCCGCTGCCATTCACCCATTCATCCATTCACAAGTTAATCCTGACAAAAACAACAACAACCTCCAGGGACAACATCACATGACCACACCGATGTCACACTAATACAAAAAAAAAAAATGGAGGTAGCTGTGTAAAACTACTGACTGAAGTAGAACTGTCAGATGCTACTACTTGAATTAACCCTTTCATGCATTAATTATGAGAACCTTAGTCTAGATTTTTTTGTCTTGAGTGTTTTTATTCCTCCTTTGGCATGAAAAAAAATAATGTGATCCAATTTTTTTTTTTTCATGGAGTTACAAAAATCTCCATGCATTCAATTTTTGAAGTAAAGAAATGTGTTTAAAACCCAATATCAGAAAGTGATATGAAAACAACGAAATAAAAACATTTTTAATGCAGCTAATCTGATGTTTTCTCACATTTTAACATGTTCTAATGGTAGTTATTACTCACTTCATGGAGATAATATGCAAAAAAAAAAACCTTTTTGTCTTACAAATAACAACTGATTTACACTCAAACATGTTAGTGCAGATCAGGTTGATCAAGAACAGCAAAGTTACAGTAATGGTCTGAATGTCAGTGTATGGGATGGTGCATAAGCGTCCACTGTGTTGGATGATATGGAACTAAAACAAAACCCAGGAATACACTGGAAAAGCACTCGGAGAGCGCAGACCTCCACCAAGGCAGATCAGCCCCCCGCCCCAACCCTAACAGCCCCCCCCCAATCACCACCAAAATTTAATCATTTGTTCCTTGTGCCAGTATCAACCTTTTCTGAAAATTTCATCAAAATCTGTCCATAACTTTTGAGTTATCTTGCTAACCAACCAACCAACCAACAAACCAACAAACCAACAAACAAACAAACAAACCCCGATGAAAACATAACCTCCACCATTCCTTGGCAGAGGTAACAAGAGAACAGCTTTGAGTAAACTGTCCACTGTAGTGACCACTATGCATGAAGGGGTTAAAGTGCATGTAGGGGAGACCGGGGACAGGTGTAACTTTAACATTTCTGTCCCTAACTTTGAGGTTTTTACACCCAGTGTCTTCAAACTATGTAAACTAGAGCACTCGGAGAGCGCAGACCTCCGCCAAGGCTGATCAGTGGCCCCCCCTGTGGGCCCCCCAACTCCAAGGAGGTTATGTTTTTGCCAGGGTTTGTTTGTTTGTTTGTTTGTCTCTCTGTTTGTCTGTCCGTTAGTGTGCAACATAACTCAAAAAGTTATGGACAGATTTTGATGAAATTTTCAGGGTTTGTTGGAAATGGGCCCCCCCGTGGGTCCCCCCACCCCCGATCACCACCAAAATTTAATCATTTCTTCCTTATCCCATTTCCAACAAACCCTGAAAATTTCATCCAAATCTGTCCATAACTTTTTGAGTTATGTTGCACACTAACGGACAGACAAACAAACAAACAAACAAACAAACAAACCCTGGCAAAAACATAACCTCCTTGGCGGAGGTAACTAGCTTCAAGTGTCTGCTAATAAATGACCTAGAACATGTCTGTGCAACACAAATAGAAAATGCATGACTTAATCTCAAATGTCACAGCTGACCATGACAATGACTTAAGACACAGGTGTCAAACTCCGGTCCTCGAGGGCCAGTATCCTGCATGTTTTAGATATGTCCCTCTTCCAGCACACCTGGTTCAGTTAATGAGCAGCTCATCATCATGCTCTGCAGAAGCCTGATAATGATGTAATGGCTTCCAGGTGTGCTGGGAGAGGGAAATATCTAAAACATGCAGGATACCAGCCCTCGAGGACCGGAGTTTGACACCCCTGACTTAAGACATTGGCTGACTAATGGGAAGTGTTGGAAGAAGCCAGAAAACCGATCTGGACCTGCAGCTGAAGTCTCATCCCATGACTTTGGAAGTTTGCAGCCATATTTTTCTGCAAACTGATATGAACGTTCTCTTACCTGGAATGTTAAACATAGAAAAAAGGTTAAAAATTTCCCTGTTCAGTATGTATTTTGTTTATTCCCACCAGTATAACTTTCATAAATTCAGCCTGACTTATCCTCAGTTCTTCTGTGCTTACCTCTGTGGGACCCAGTCCATAGTCTGTATTAGCAGAACCTTTCAGATACTCTGTCCAAATCTGTTCTTGTTCATCAGTGAACCCCTTTGTTCCACAGTTGTACCTACTCATGGAAGTCTGGTTGATCTTCTAACTTCTTCCTCCCTTTGCAGAATCTATATAGAGTGACTAACTTTCTGTGGACCTTTACATCTTACAGCTACATGTACCTGTTTAGTAGAATGTTGATGGCGTCTCCATGGAAACAGGCCCCACCAGAGGCAGAAGACACGCCCACCCAGTGACGTGTGCACTCGTTGGTACCATCTGTTGAAACTCTCAGCAAACAGAGGCTGAAGAGTTGAGGGGGGGGGGGGGGGGCTTTTAAACTGAATGGACACTTGAGAAGCAGCATGTGGTTCAGTCTGAGCCGAGGCCACGAAAACAGTGAAAACACACAACAAGAACAACTACACACTGACTTCAGCACTTTTTCTGCCTTTGATAAGATGTAAAAGATGAAACGTGTGATGACAACAAGTGACTTTTTCAGGTGTTACCGAGCAGGTTTGCAGCTGAATGTGTTTTTTTCCCAGGCTTTGGGGTCATTTCAGATAAACTTAGTGTTTGACTACTGTTTGTTTTGGCCTGACCAGAGTCTGCACAGGTTTGTTCTGTCTGCTCTCTATGCTAATACCCCTGTATTGTTAGCGTAGACCTGCTGCCGTGGTGCTCGGGGTCAAACACCCCCCCGTCGTCAGCTGTTCGTGGTAATACCTCCTCTGATCTCCGTCATTCGTGCCTGTTTCAGCTCCTGATCTAAGCACTAATTACATCCATCACATTGCATCAACATACCGAAGCTCTGAAGGCCGCTCCTGTTTGGACGTAAATAAAAAACACTGATAGAAGAAAAACAGTCACAGGCTCCAGATCGGAATCACGACAACAATCACATCGTTGGTGAAAGTAACATCTGCCTCTGTCTGATTTTATCTCTGAAGGATAAATAAATATGATGTTGAAGTATGTTCTGCTTGTGTTTACGGTCACGCTTTGGAAGACAAAGCACACACACACACACTTGCCAGCTGTTGCCAAAACACAGCTCTGCTTCTTCTTTTGGAGCTGAGGCCCCCGGGGGTCCTTCAGAACCTGCAGCAGAGGGGGGCTTTAGATGTAAACTCTAGTTCTGATGAAAATGTTTCAGAAGTTTTGGATAATTTAGACATAAATTGTGTATATTACCGTTAGCAAAATGAGAACTGGACTCATGTACACTTGGCAGACAGTAAATGGTTAACATGTGCCATTTAGCTAGCAGCTGTTTACCACCTAGCTATGTGCAGATCGTTAGCCTCCTAGCATTTTTACCTATGTTATATTGTCTTTCAGGACTTAGCTAATGTCGCAAAAATGAAGCAGAAGTGTTAGGAGAGTAAAGTTACACAAAGATCACAATCTGGCCAAAAATATGACTCATGCTGCATTTCCACTACATGGAACCAGCTCGACTCGACTCTGGTACCAGGTCCTATTCCTGGAGACCGTTTCCATTACAGGATACTACCGACTTTGCAGTACCTGGACGTCATAGCGATGCGGCGCGTTACTTCTGTGTCGTCTGCTCAGAGTTGCTGATTCCGCCTTCGTTGCGCATGCACGATGACGACACGTGTACGCTGCATTGTTTTGGTCAGAACGTAGCCAACATGGTGTTGAGGCAGAAACGGTCTAAACAGACGACAGCAGGTCCACTGGAACACTGTCAGAGCTTCCATGTCTTCTAAAGGGTGGAACCCCTCCAATCTGTTCAAACGTTTGTCCACAGCATGGGATTCATTTACAGGAATGTCACGTATTTGAGATGCTACTTAGCGACACTTGTAAATGTAGCGGCAGAGTGAACACCAGGCCGTCATTCAGGCCCAGTTCTGGTTCTGGTGCAGGCAACAAACGTCGTACCCCCTCAAATACAAGTTTCTGAAGGTAGGGGAAAGGAAATGAGGTGCACAACAACAGGAGACGAGCAGAGTTGAACCGGTTCCACGTAGTGGAAATGTGGCAATAGAGGAATTAGTAAAGAGTCTTTAGTTTCACTTTCACTGCCCCCCCCCCCCAGCCAGGCCTGGCGTCATCTGTTATTATTATTTGTTCATACTGTATATGTTCTATTTCCTGTGCAGATGGAAATATAAAAGACAGTTAATGCAAACACACCTGTTTGTACTCTTTTATTCCCTCACCCAATGAGAATCGATAAGAGAATCGGCTCGATAAGTAAAATCGATAATGGAATCAGAATCGTTAAATTCTTATCGATTCCCATCCCTATTGACACCCCTGATGTACAGATTTAGATTTGGTTGAATTTATACATAAACAGATTCTTTCTTCACAGGAACATGTATTCAGAACAGATTTGTGATTTTATACAGATGAGTTCCCAGACCAAAAAAAGTTTGGGTAAACTCTGGCCTTGACGGTCTTTTTCTGCAGATGTGACTGGTTTGGCAGAGTTCAGATGAGGTTGCATGTGTGGTTTTTTCTTCCTGCAGGACTTTTCTGTAGCATGTGTTTCAAACTTCAGTCTGGAGTCGGACATTGTGTCCATGTTGTGTTCATGTGCTGCAGCAGCAGATCAGATGTCTGCCTCACACCCTCAGCACAACAAAAGCTACAGCCAACACTTGTATGCCCCCCATCAATGGGCACAAAGAGCAGAAAAGCGACAGGAGGGGCCCTTCACAAAGGTGCTCCGAGACCCCGACCCCAAACCTCTTTTGTGCTGAAGAATGGCGAGGTCCATGAGCAGCTGCTGCGGCTGCACGGGACATTTGAGACAGTCCTTTTCACCAAAAAACAAAGTCTGGAGCTGTGAGTGTGCACGGCAGCAGGAAGGGGGGGGGTGGGGGGGGTGCAAACCACAGGCACACTTTACTCCAGCAGAGGGGGAGGGGCTTAACGCAGAGGAGGAGGAGGAAGCTTTTAAAGTGCGACGTGAGTCACATCAGTCACAACACAAAGGAGTCCCCGAGCACCGCCATATGGTCAGCACGTCATCTGTCCAGGAAGCACTCAGCCCCAGCCAATAGCAGCAGCAGCCCTGGCTCCTGCTCTACCCGGCGACAACAGGGCCCTGCTCTCTGATTGGCTGTGGAGGTGTGGTTATTAACAGTCTTAATTAGCCTGATTAGGTGGTGGATTTACAGCTCCAGGATGATCAGTGAGGATGGTGGATTAATGTCCGATGTGTTTTCATATGGTTTTAATAATATATGAAGTTACCTCCACTAGGAGGTACTGTGATCACTTTGCTTTGTGTGTTTGTTTGTTTGTGTGTGTGTGTGTGTGTGTTTGTTTGTTTGTTTGTTTGTTTGTTTGTTTGTTTGTTTGTTAGCAACTTTACAGGAAAACTATTCCAGCCATCTTTACCAAATTTTACCCACAGATAGGCCTAGGCCAGTATTTTTCAACCTTGGGGTCAGGAAAAAACATTCTCGTTAATTGAAATAAATAAAACTTATAATTAAAAGAACAAAACGATAACTAACTTAAACTGTATTGTGTGTTTACAAAACTAACTAAAACGGATAAAAATTACAGCTAAAATTCCCTTAGATTTCGTCTTTGTCAATGTCAGATTGATATGAAATCGATTTATTTCGCTTGAGCAATTTTAGCTAGCAGTACCATACAGTACTTCATGATCCATCACTTGTGTTCACTTGTGGTTTCCAGTCGTCTTCTGGTCCCCACTCTACCTGGAAACATGGAGACTAAAGTTGGGAGAAAGCAGCAGAGTCCTGTCTGGGATTTATTCGAATATGACGGCGAAGAAGATGAAAGATATAAAAAAACTAAAATTAACACTAAAACTAAGCATCTAGAAAAACAAGAAAACTAATAAAAACTAGCAAACCTGCTCTAAAAACGAACCAAAACGAACTGAATAAGAGAAAAAAGTCAAAACTAAATAAAACTGAACTATAATGAAAATCCAAAACTATTAGAACCTTGGACCAGTCCTTTTTTTTTTTTTTTTTTTACATTTTACTCTAACATTTAGTGACAACTTTCTGGCCTTTTTGACAGTATCATGATATATCGTGATACATCGTATAGTTGTCCTAGTATTGTGATTTATATCGTACCGTATCGTATCGTACCGAATTCTTGCCAGTACACAGCCCTACTACTGACCTGAGCTACATTAACAAAAGCCTGCAGTAAAAATACTTCTACCACAATGAAAATACTGCGATACAAGCAAAAGGTGTGCAACTAGAACCTCAGTATGAAGTATGTATGAACAAGTAGTCAGCAAAATATGAAATAAAACGATCCCATCAGTGTTTAAGTAGACACAGATGATGTCTTTGAGCTGATTTTCACTACTTTATATTATTTGGGTGATTCCCTCCAGTGCAGAGGTGTGATGAATCTGAATCTAAAGTGATTTCAAAGTCAAATGAAATCAGATTGGACGGTTCCGACTCAAACGACAGATCTGAATCTGATGTAGGACCATGTATGGAAGTCACATAAGGACTAAAGAAATAAGATAGAGCACAGGTGTCTAACATGTGGCCCGGGGGCCAAATCCGGTCCACCAGAGGGTCCAGTCCGGCCCTTCGGATGAATTTGTGAAATGCAAAAATTACACTAAGACATGAACAATCCTTTTAGTTCAGGTTCCACGTTCAGACCAATTCAATCTCCAGTGGGTCAGACCAGTCAAATACTATCATAATAACATAGAAATAATGACAACTGCAAATGTTTCTCTTTGTAAATGTAAATATTTTCATGTATTTACACTAAAACAAAGTATATTTTTGCAAAAAATGTGAATAACCTGAAATGTCATGAGAGAAGTAAGTATAATTTTAACAATATTCTGCCTGTTATTAAATGTTTTGTGTGTTTGTAGATCCAATGTGATCTGTAAGTTCTAATGTACATGTGGAAATGATAAACTGAGGCAGAATATTGTTAAAATTATACTTATTTTTTTCCAGTTTGTTCATGTCATTCACATCTTTTGAAAGGATAGTTTGTAGATGTAAACCTTTTCATAATGTAAATTTACTTTTTTTTCACTCTAAAACAGAGAAAAGTTTGGAGTTGACATTATTTCTATATTATTATGGTATTATTTTACTGGTTCGGCCCACTTCAGATCAAATCAGCTGAATGTGGAACTGAACTAAAATGAGTTTGACACCCCTGAGATAGAACGATAGATACAACGATAGATAGATAGATAGATAGATAGATAGATAGATAGATAGATAGATAGATAGATAGATAGATAGATAGATAGATAGATAGATAGATAGATACTTTATTAATCCCGAGGGAAATTACAATAATAATGAAATTAGAAATAAATAGATACACAAAAAGAAATATAAAAAGATAAAAACAAAAAAAGTTCAGCAACTCCTGATCATATGTAGGCCTATTTATTTATTTATTTATTTAGGTTAATGTAGACTTTAGATTTGGTCCATGGTTCCTGGTTCAGCCCAAATAAAATAATTATTTCACATTTATTCTTTGCTCTTATTCCTATTTGATCTTATTTGACCTTATTTTATATTTTTATTTTGCTGGTTTTGTTTTTATCTCTCCAAACCCACTCCTGTTTCATTTTGATGATACTGCAGTGACAGGATGTCCACATGCAGGGTGTTATCTCTACTGCGCCCTCTAGTGACAACAGGCTAAAACTACAGGGTACAGTCTCAGAACTCCAGAATAGAATAGACTTTATTTGCCATTTGCACAGATACACAGCAGTATAGGTACACTGGAATTCTTGTGTTTCCCTGAGTCAGAAAAGGAGTTAGAAACAGGTAAAGACATGACAAAAAAAAAAAAAGACAGATACAAAACATAAACAGGGCTAAAATATATAAGAAACAGTTACTGCACATACAGGCACAAATGCACATTTGTAAAATAGAGTATTATTAAAAAGAGTTATAATAATAATAATAATAATAATAATAATAATAATAATAAGAGTACTGAGAGGTAACAACAAGTTATTGCACATTTGAATTAAAAGTACATTTGAATCAAAAGTACTGTGACGTAGAGCAGGTTATTGCACATTCAATTCTAAAACTGTTTGCACCATAAAAGTCTAAAACAGTTCTAATGTGTGTAAACTTTGATATTGACTTAAATATTTCGCATTTCCATCCGTGTGAATGGAACCTTTATTTTGTATGATGTACACATATATTTTTTTTTCTGTTTGTTTTTGTCATTTTTGTAAGAATTCCAGGGTAACAGTCTCAGCTCAGTCCTCATCCTGTATCTTGTTTGTGTAGTGCGCCACCCAGCGGTGCATCACTGCTATTACAGGTTATTAACACTAATAATCTAAGCTTTTAACTCACTGCTGTGTTCAGCTCACAGAGTGAGTCCTCCACCTAGTGGTCAATAAGGGGTACTACAACTTAACCAGAATAATGGGATTACAATCATTTTAATTAAATATAATTAACTTTTATAGAAGCAAATAAAAAAAAGAAAAAAGAAAAAAAAAACATATAAAATATGAATAAAATGATCAAAAACTTAAATAGAAGCAGATTAAACAATATATATAGAATTTTATTTTATTGACAGAGTAGAGCAGGGCTGTCAAACCCATTTTAGTTCAAGGCCACATTCAGACTAATATGATCTGAAGTGGGCTGGACCAGTAAAATAATCAAACTTCACATGAACAAACATGAACAACCTGAACATTCTTAAGTAAAATAAGTGCAATGTTAACAATTTTACACCTTAATTTATCATTTATACATGTGAATCACAACTTGGAGTTCACAGTGGATCTATAAAAATACACAAAACACTGAATAACAGAGAGAATATTATTAAAATTCCACATACTTCTCTTGAGAAATTTCAGGTTATTCTTTTTTTTTTTTTTTTTTTATAAAAGGCTAGTTTGTAAATGTAAACATTTGTGTAATTTTCCTTTTTTTTCTACACTAAAACAAAGAGAAAAAATTCCAGTTTTGATTATTTATAGGTTATTATGATAGTATTGTACTGGTCTGATCATTTTTAGATTGAATAGACCTACAATGATTCTAACATCCTTGACTGTTAACATCTTCAGTGTAATTTTTGCATTTCACAAATTCATCCCGTGGGCCGGATTGAACCCTTTGGAGGGCCAGATTTGGCCCCGGGGCCACATGTTTAACACCTGTGCTCTATAGTGTCCTCATCCATCTTTAATTAATCCCTTCATTAATAAGATTTGGCAGCGTCTACTGCCACAGTACTGTGGCACACAAAATGAGTGTGTCCATTTCCACAGAGCCAATCAAATGTTAGCATCTGTGCATCTGCGACAATAAGCAGTGAGGACATGCTGTTACCCCAGAGCCAATGGATACTGTTCCATGAAGCCATTAGGCCCGTTTCCATCAAATACCAGGAACTTTTATTACCAGGTACTTTTTTTATCTGGGTAAAAAACATTCCTGTTAATCTGTGTGCTTTGTATTAACGTCACACCCAAAGTTCAGGGTAATTTATTCTGATCAGGCTGATGATGTATGGGGCAGCGGTCAAAGAAACTGCAGTCCAGTTCATGTACGCTCACAAACTAAGCTCTAGTTCAATAAAATGACACAGTAAACACTAAACTTAACAAATGGATCAGTTATTTTCTAGATATAGTTCTGATGCAGAGGTCAGTGGCATGGATGCATGCAGCCAGTGGAAAAAACCTGAGTGTGTGGGATGGGGTTTACATTAGGGTCCAAGAAAGAGTGGAACAGAAATACCTATGACTGATCACATATGTGTTTATATCTGTAAATTATATTCTCTTTCATCTATATTTGTTGTAATTAGTGGTTTTCATATTTTGAGATCCAGGTTGGGTTGGTATGGGGGTCGCCACTGGTTCTGGGGGGGGGGGGTACATTGTAAGACCAGATAAATTGTTTTACTTAAAAAATCTGAGGTAACCCATTGCCTGTTGTTCGTACAACACACTAAATGCCAAGTTCATTTAATTTTAAAAAAGTTGTTGCAATGTCAATTGCTTTGTAGAATCATTAGACTTAATATCATCAGTTCACTGGACTCAATTCCAAGGTGATTTAAATTAAAATCTTTTGCAATATATAGTACTTTGTATAATTATATAACTTAGTATATTTTATCATGGTTGGAAGTTAAGTGGAAAGTTAACTCAATGCAATTTACCAGTACAGAAAGTGCTTTTATTTTGGAAAAACATAATGAATTGTGTGACTTCAGGACAATTCTATCTGAACAGTAAACCCATAGTTCCTCCTCTGGCTCTGACTCATGGTGCAGCTGTACACAAATACAAAAACAAACACAAAAAGGCCAGTAAACACTGACACACACACATTCAGTCCAAATGAACACTAACAGCACAACCCCACTGAACCCTGCACAGAAAAAGAACACATTTACACAAACAGGCCCAATACCCACAATGCAATGCACAGATAAAAAGGTGTGGTCAGGACTAAAACTGAGTGATTTAAATCCATTCAACTGAAACTGTTTCATACTTTCAACTATGTCTACAAATTAGTAGAATATACTGAACATTTTATAGAAATGGAATAAAACTGAAATCATTTAAGTACATTTTAATTAAAGCATTTTAATAAAAACAAAGTCCCGGCTTATAGTGTGGGGTTTTTACTGTGTCACAAAACCTTATATTATACTAGAAAAGCACTCAGAGAGCACAGACTTCCACCAAAGCAGATCAATGCCCCCCCCCCCATCACCACCAAAGTTTAATCATTTGTTCCTTGTGTCAGTATCAACATTTCCTGAAATTTTCATCCAAATCCATCCCTAACTTTTTCAGTTATCTTGCACACAGACAGACAGATAAACCTACACTGACAAAAACGTCACCTCCTTGGCGGAGATGAAAATGTGAATTTCTTTCTTTTTTTTCTATTGTACTTTTGGAGATGCACAATGAACATAAATAAAAAACTGACCAACAAAAAAAAAAAAAGCTTAACTTGAAGCTCGGAGTGGTCGGGTCCTAAACCAACAGGTGAGGTCATGAGGATAAGTCCTCCTCTTCTAATGTGAGTTGTGTTTCCTGGACGTTCATCTGTGTGACTGATGATCCCACAGAGGTTCTGACACAGCAGGCCTTCAGAGTTTAATGTTCAGTCTGTATTTGACA
The DNA here is from genome assembly GCF_902148855.1 of Sphaeramia orbicularis. Classification (NCBI taxonomy): domain Eukaryota; kingdom Metazoa; phylum Chordata; class Actinopteri; order Kurtiformes; family Apogonidae; genus Sphaeramia; species Sphaeramia orbicularis. Next base: position 3,179,076 of record NC_043968.1, on the reverse strand, counting down.
CTTTAACTGAAAAAAGGCTCTGAGTCCAGCCCGTCCCCTGATCAGATCGTCTCCTAGTTCTCATCTTTTTCTTTTTTTTTTTTTCCCAGACTCCCTCGTTCCTCAGTCTTTCTGTTTCTAGTGCAGCCAGAGCTGACTGGAAGTCATTTCACAAAGAAATTAACACAGGAGTCTAATGCTCCCACACAGCAAATTGGATTTGTGCGCTTGGCTGCCTCCGAGTATCAGTGTTTCAGGACACAAAGAGAACAGAACCACACCGACGGGGGGGGGGGGGGGGGGGGGGTCCACAACGCCATCCACAGAGGGGATACCTGTTGAACCACTCATCCTGTCAGTACATGTAAATAACTGGTGTAAAATACAGTTTGTCCTCTTTTCATGGTCATCAGATATGACCCATTTGGACGTTCAGAGGCTCCGTAGTTACCATGGAAACACCGTCATCTTCTACAACATTGAGACACCAGTGAAACCCATGGAGTTGGATCAGTGACAGTGGATGGACACGCTGGGTTTATGTATATTAAGTAATAAATAAAATGGAAAAAAATGGACAAAATAAATAATGTGCAAAAAATAAGCATAAATGATCTAAAAAAGAGCAGAATAAGTAACAAAACCATCAAAATGATCAAAATCAATAAAAAATTCACCAACGTAATATGTAAAAAGAACAATATAAGCCAGAAACTGAATGAAATTGAAGAAAAAAAAAAAAAAAATCCACAGAGTTTGAGAAATGACAGTGGATGGAAAACGTTTGTATTTTGTACATTTTACTGAGTTTTCAGGGTTTTTCTTTCCATACACTGTAAAAAAAAAATCTGTAATTTAACAGAAATTTCACTGTTTATTTTACAGATTTTTCCTGTATTTTTAAGGTACAGGAAAATATCAATGAAATGACAAAAATAGACTGTGATTTTACACGTCAAATGTAAAATAACATGAAAAAACTGTACCTATAAATAACCATAAAATTTCAATTTTAAAAAATTTTTTTTTTCTTTTTTCACAGAAAAATACAGTTAAAATACATTTGCAAATGTATCAAAATTTCACGAATATTTCTTTTCTATTTATGAGATTAAACTGTTCATTTAAAGGTTAATACTGTAAAAAAATAATAAAATGAGATAAAATTACTGACAATTAACCGTAACAGAAGTATATGTTCTGTCAGTTTAACCAGACTTGTTTATTAATTGATAAATCTCTTGTGTAATTACAGGAGGTTTCACAACAAAAATGTTGAATAAATGTATTTTTGTAAATGTATAACATGTATAAGCACTGATAAACTGTCCAAATACAGTTTTTATCAGTGGATTGGACAACTGAGTCTCATTGAAAATTATTTATATATATATTTATAGGTAATTTGATTGTTTTAACACATGTAAATATTCTTTATTAAACATTAAAAAGTAAAAAAAAACAAAAAACAAAATCTCATGTAAAGTTAGGGCAAAAAAATTGTATTTTAATTATGGAAAATTACAGTATTTTTATGAGATGGTTACTTTCCGTTATTTAACAGTATTTTTTTGGTGCCCTTGCTGCCGGAATAATACCGTTTTTTACTGAATTTTTTTTTACAGTGTACTTAATATAGATAAACCCAGTGTGTCCATCCACTGTCATTTCTCAAACTCTGTGGATTTATTATCTTTTCTTCAATTTCATTCAGTTTCTGGTTTATATTGTTCTTTTTACATATTATTTCTGTAAAATTTTGATTGATTTTAATCATTTTGACTGTTTTGTTACTTATTCAGTTCTTTTTTAGGTCATTTATGGTTATTTTTTCCCCATTATTTATAGTTTTGTACATTTAAAAAAAAAAAAAATTGATTGTTTTAATGCATGTAAATATTCTTTATTAAACATTAGAAAGTCAAAAACAAAATATGCAAAATCTCATGTAAAGTTAGGGCAAAAAAATCTGTATTTTACTTAAGGAAAATTACTGTATTTTTATGAGATGGTTATTTTCCGTTATTTAACAGTATTTTTTTTTTTGGCGCCCCTGCTGCTGGAATAATACCATTTTTTACTGAATTTTTTTTTACAGTGTACTTAATGTAGATAAACTCAGTGTGTCCATCCACTGTCATTTCTCAAACTCTGTGGATTTATTATCTTTTCTTCAATTTCATTCAGTTTCTGGTTTATATTGTTCTTTTTACATATTATTTCTGTAAAATTTTGATTCATTTTAATCATTTTGACTGTTTTGTTACTTATTCAGTTCTTTTTTAGGTCATTTATGGTTATTTTTTCCCCATTATTTATAGTTTTGTACATTTAAAAAAAAAAAAATTGATTGTTTTAATGCATGTAAATATTCTTTATTAAACATTAGAAAGTCAAAAACAAAATATGCAAAATCTCATGTAAAGTTAGGGCAAAAAAATCTGTATTTTACTTATGGAAAATTACCGTATTTTTATGAGATGGTTATTTTCCGTTATTTAACAGTATTTTTTTTTTTGGCGCCCCTGCTGCTGGAATAATACCATTTTTTACTGAATTTTTTTTTACAGTGTACTTAATGTAGATAAACTCAGTGTGTCCAGCCACTGTCATTTCTCAAACTCTCTGGATTTATTATCTTTTCTTCAATTTCCTTCAGTTTCTGGTTTATATTGTTCTTTTTACATATTATTTCTGTAAAATTTTGATTGATTTTAATCATTTTGACCGTTTTGTTACTTATTCAGTTCTTTTTTTAGGTCATTTATGGTTATTTTTTCCCCATTATTTATTGTTTTGTACATTTAAAAAAAAAATTTGATTGTTTTATTGCATGTAAATATTGTCTATTAAACATTAAAAAGTAAAAAAAAAATATGCAAAATCTCACGTAAAGTTAGGGCAAAAAACTGTATTTTAATTATGGAATATTACCATATTTTTATGAGATGGTTATTTTCCGTTATTTAACAGTATTTTTTTGGTGCCCTTGCTGCCAGAATAATACCGTTTTATACTGAATTCTTTTTTACAGTGTACTTAATATAGATAAACTCAGTGTGTCCATCCACTGTCATTTCTCAAACTCTGTGGATTTATTATCTTTTCTTCAATTTCATTCAGTTTCTGGTTTATATTGTTCTTTTTACATATTACTTTGGTAAAATTTTGATTGAGTTTAATCATTTTGACTGTTTTGTTACTTATTCAGTTCTTTTTTTAGGTCATTTATGGTTATTTTTTTCCCCATTATTTATAGTTTTGTACATTTAAAAAAAAAAATTGATTGTTTTAATGCATGTAAATATTCTTTATTAAACATTAAAAAGTCAAAAAAATATGCAAAATCTCACGTAAGTTAGGGCAAAAAACTGTATTTTAATTATGGAATATTACCATATTTTTATGAGATGGTTATTTTCCGTTATTTAACAGTATTTTTTTTTGGTGCCCCTGCTGCCGGAATAATACTGTTTTTTACTGAATTTTTTTTTTTTACAGTGTACTTAATATAGATAAACCCAGTGTGTCCATCCACTTTCATTTCTCAAACTCTGTGGATTTATTATCTTTTCTTCAATTTCATTCAGTTTCTGGTTTATATTGTTCTTTTTACATATTACTTTGGTAAAATTTTGATTGAGTTTAATCATTTTGACTGTTTTGTTACTTATTCAGTTCTTTTTTTTAAGGTCATTTATGGTTATTTTTTCCCCATTATTTATAGTTTTGTACATTTTTAAAAAAAAAAAATTGATTGTTTTAATGCATGTAAATATTCTTTATTAAACATTAGAAAGTCAAAAACAAAATATGCAAAATCTCATGTAAAGTTAGGGCAAAAAAACCTGTATTTAAATTATGGAAAATTACTGTATTTTTATGAGATGGTTATTTTCTGTTATTTAACAGTATTTTTGCGGAACCCCTGCTGCCGGAATAATACTGTTTTTTTTTATGAGTTTTTTTTTCACAGTGTATGATTAAACGACAATAACAAGAACAGAAAAACCACCTGAGAGAAAATATCCAGCAGATATTAGATGATTAGTTCATAAAAAAAAAAAAAAAAAACGTCAGATTTTCTTTGGAGGAAACAGATGAAGCAGTGGTTGGAGCGGTGCGTTCACTGACCCCACAGTTTATTTATTCCTGTTAAATCACTCAGCAGATGAAGCCGGCTCCTCTCATATCCATTACCGTATTATTCACCGGTAATATCTCTGCCGGCGTTATGACTGTAATTATGACTGTCATTCAAGCTCCGGCTTTTAACATAATGGACTCATAAGAAATTAGCATAAAGGCTAATTTGTTTGATTATGCGTGGATTTGGGGAATTATGGAGCTAAATGATGTCGGCTGGGTGGCAGGTTAAAAATGAGGAGTGGGTAAATTGTTTAAGGAGCTCGTCGACTGCTGCTCATAATGTGTCCGTCACGGCTGCAGATCGGCACCGTCCCGCCAAAACCTCATAAAAAAACAAAAAATAAAAAAAACGACCTTGGACTTGGATGGTTTAATATCAGCAGCAGCAAATCCTGAGGCCGGTGCATAAAAGCCCCTCAAAGGTCAGAGGAAGGATCTGAAATTAAAGGCTAACGTTTAATTTGGCGCATTTTTGTGGAGTCACAGCTGAGTTTTCATCCAAACTATATGAGTTTATCCTTCCACTGCACTGTGTCTGAAAACTGCAGCTTCTGTAACTGGGAAAACACAGAGCTGCAAATGACAGACAGACAGACAGACAGACAGACAGACAGATAGACAGACAGATAGACAGACAGACAGACAGACACACAGACAGACAGACAGACAGACAGACAGACAGACAGACAGACAGATAGATAGATAGATAGATAGATAGATAGACAGATAGATGGATGGATGGATGGATGGATGGATGCATAGATAGATAGATAGATAGATAGATAGATAGATAGATAGATAGATAGATAGATAGATAGATAGATAGATAGATAGATAGATAGATAGATAGATTCTACATAATAAATGACACTGATAAAACACCACCAGTGTTAAAAGCCTGTATGTGTGCACTATAGGAACTGTGACAGACTGTTTCTTTGACATTGTCGTTGTTGTCTTTGTCTTATGATCCAGTAGGATGTAAAACAAAAACAAATGGAACAACTGGAACATGTGTTGTTCTGCAGCGATGTTCAATAAAAATATAAAGTTATAAAAAATTAAAAAAAAAACCACAAAAAAAACCTCTGGATAGAAAAAGACCTGTGTATTTAAAATGTACGGTGCAAAAATAAAATGCACTAAAATATACAAGAATGTAAATATGTAAAGATAAATAAATATATGTATACTGTTATACTGTTGTTATTGTTTTTTCCATGTAGATATTTTTTACATATCCTTAGACTTTTACACTTTTTTGGTTGTTTTCAGCTGTTTCTGGAATAAAAGGACAAGTTTTCATTATCAGACTCCTCTGTTTCACATTTTACTGTTTTTTTTTTGTTGTTTTTTACAGAATTTATTGATCCCAAAATTATACTGTAGCAGCAGCAGCAGTTTGACAAAGAGTAAAAATAAGAAAACTAAAACGTTGCCGTATTAAACATTCGTCTACAGAGGAAAGGATAATTATTGGTTTTACAGTTTATTTTTGCACCGTTCATTTAATTATACAGGAGTGTTTGAAGCCAGAGTTTGGTTTTTATTCTTTTGTTTTGTATCATTGTCATTTATTATCTATCTATCTATCTATCTATCTATCTATCTATCTATCTATCTATCTATCTATCTATCTATCTATCTATCTATCTATCTATCTATCTATCTATCTATCTATCTATCTATCTATCTATTTCTCTCTCTCTCTCTAGCTGTCTATTTCTCTCTCTCTCCCTCTCTCTCTGTCTCTCTCTCTCCTCTCTCTCTCTCTTCTCTCTCTCTCCTCTCTCTCTCTCTTCTCTCTCTCTCTCTCCCTCTCTCTCTCTCTCTCTCTCCCTGTCCTCCTCTCTCTCTTCTCTCTCCTCTGTCTCTCTCTCTCTCTCCTCCTCTCCCTCTCTCTCTCTCTCTTCTCCTCTCTCTCTTCTCTCTCTGTCTTCTCTCTCTCTCTCTCTTTCTCTCTCTCTCTTCGCTCTCTCTCCTCCTCTCCTCTCTCTTCTCCTCTCTCCTCCTCCTCTCCTCTCTCTCTTCTCTTCCTTTTTGTCTCTCTCCTCCCTCTCTTTTCTTCTCTTCTCTCTCTCCTCTTCTCTCTCTCCCTCCTCTCTCTCTCTCTCTTTCTCCTCTCTCTCTCTCTCTCCTCTCTCTCTCTCTCTCTCTCTCTCCTCTCTCTCTCTCTCTCTCTCTCTCTCCTGCACATGAAACCTGAAGTGAACAAACATGGATGTACATTTCCAGATGAATGTTACATTTCTGTGAACCCTCTTTTCTGATTATTACCTGTGGAAGTGGAAATGCCCCCCCCCCCCCCCCCCCCCCCCCCCTCATATATGATGGTCATGTGTGGGAGTGGGCTCCATCCTGCTGTAAAAACACTTTCCTGTTGATTTGTGGATCCCACTGAGCTCAGCCCCAGATCCTGCTCCTTCTCTGCGTCCTCCCTGAACATGGCTCTGCCTCCGTCAGCCTGGACTCCAGCTTCATCAGGTTAAACTTACAGTTTGGTCGCTTTATTCAGTCGGTTGGAAAATGTACATGGTTCTCCTGCTTCTTTTCATGAATATATTTTCAGTTTCTTTGATTCTGCATCGTTTTTTCACCGTCTTTAAGCCTACATGATACTATAGCCTATACTACCAGTGCAACAGGCCACCGCAGATTTATTTATGTTGTTTTTGCAATAAAAGTGCCCGAAAATGTCTTTTTTTGCCAATTCTTTTGCACCTTTTTTCCCAGGAAGAACGGAATTTTCAATATCTGTCCATTAATTTTTATTATTTTATGTAATAAATTGCTTAAAAGTGTGTTATAGTAAAAAAAAAAAAAACAGACTTGGATTTTTCAAATTATATTTATTATAAAACAACTATAAATGTTCAGAATGAAGCTTTAGAAGATGATAGAAATAAACTTTCAACTATTTCACATGTGCTCAAACATTTTAGTTTATCTAGACCAGGGATGTCAAACTCATTTTAGTTCAGTTCCATATTTAGCCCAATTTGATTTGAAGCAGGCCAGACCAGTAAAATAATGACTTAATAACCTATAAATAATGACAAATCCAAGTTTTTCTTTTTGCTTTAGTACAAAAAACAAACAAACAATTAAATTATGAAAATATTTACATGTTACAAAAAAGATGTGAATAACCTGAAAACACAGGACTTTCATTTGAAAAATTAGTGCAATTTTAACAATATTATGCCTCGATTTATTATTTATACACATTCATCACACACAATGTTACATAAACATTTGTTAACAGACAGAATAATGTTAAAATTTTGGAGTTTGGAACTAAAATTTGAACAATTTCTACAAATTGTATCTGTTATTATGAACACAACTCCAGATCACAGTGGATCCATAAATGCACCAAACATTTAGGAACAGGCAGAATATTGTTAAAATCGCACATTTCAGGTTGTTCATCTTTGTTTTTATTTATGTATTTATTTGCATTTTATTGTGAAAGAATAGTTTTGTAAATGTAAATATTTGCACAGTGTAATCTTATTTTTTTTACTTAAATTTTTTCCACATAATTTTTCACAAAGAAAATGTGTCGTTGTCATTATTTCTGGGTTAGTGTGTTGTTATTTTGACTGTAGATCACATTGGTCTGGATGTGGAACCTGAACCAAACTGATTTGGACGGCCTGGACTGTTCAGGTTCATTTGTGCACTTTCATCCTGCAGGGCCCGAATGGACCCTTTGGTGGGCTGGATTTGGCCCCCGGGCCGCATGTTTGACACCTGTGGTTTAAACTGAACCCGGATACGAGGAGTTCACTGATAACAGACCTGGATCCAGCCTGATTTCTTCTGGGAATCATCTATCTCTGACTCTGTACGGATGGATTGGACTTTGGAACATTTTCATCCGTCCTCCTCCTCCTCCTCCTCCTCCTCTTCATCATCATCATCCTGGAGGTCAAAGGTCAAAGCAGCACACGCACACAGGCAAATTTACAACCCGATGTGTTTTCTCTGTGTTTTTTTTTTTTTCCCTTCCATTTTTAAAACCGGCTTTAGTTTTAATGCATTATTATCGTCTTCACAACATCAGCAGCGATTTGAACCTAACCTGGAGAATTAAAGGATGAAAATCATATGACGAACACAGAAAAGTAGAAAATGAATGAAATACATCAGAGCAGGGATGGACACAGAGGAGGTGATCATGTGTTGAACAATATCACAAATAACAAATAGAACA